>NC_028641.1:2904006-2910606 GCF_001406875.1 Solanum pennellii | reverse complement strand
TATATATATATATATATATATAAAAGAAAGAAAAGGCATGAAGAAATTCCCAATGAAAAGATTTATGGTACTAAAAGAGTCCACATGACTCATCTAATTATCATAAATGGTAGAATCACATCTCATCACAAATATGATTGTACAATACTTTGTTTATTATTAATCTGGGTTTGTAGTGTAGTGATGAAATTGTTTCATTCTTAATCAGGGGTATCGAATTCGAATCTTGAATATGAAGAAAATTTTATTGAGAGCATCACCCTTAATAGGGTCTGCAATGCGTGATTCAGATTTAACAGATACTCCAATACAAATTCTGAACACCGAATACAAATCCATAAAGAAAAAAAAATAAAAGTTTTTAATTTGATTTTTCATTTTAACTTATATTTATAAGAAACGTTTGTACATATACGCATTATGTCGAAACTGTTAGGTTTGATTAAATTTAATGGGCAAACCACCTTAGGGGCAAAGTTAACACTCTTTCGTCGGAACATTTCATTCTATACATATGCAAACAACGTGTGCATAAATTGATTCGAACATTATCATTATCATATTTTTTTAAAAAAATAAGTTTCATACACTTAATATGCCTCCAATTGTACCTCTTGTTTATGGACTTTAAAAGTTGAAACTTAATAACTAAGAATAAGTTAATTGGATTGAATTAGGTCCTAAAAATTTAATAAAATATATTTTTATATACGCAACTTTTTTTCCACATACACTATATAGTATTGTGACTTTAATGGTCCTTTTTTAAATATTTGTCGGTAATTTACTTTTAAGAATATAATACTATTCTATTTTAGATGGTGGAGAATTGAATTTGCATTGAAGCAAAAAGGGAATATAAATATTCTTTTCGTCTTAAATTGTTTGTTCTGATTTTAACGAAAAAAATATTATATCTTTAATAATATAATTAAAAACTCTTCTACTTTAATAAATATTTTTTTACGAATGATAAAAAAAACGATATAATAGATAATTTGAGACGAAAGATATAATTGCTGAGTCAACTAAATTGTTATAATTCATGGAATAAATTATATTCTCATCAGCATGTTCATATACTAGTTGCAAGAAATTCGAGTATAACTTTACAATGCCATTAATATTACTTAACTTCGATCCAATAATAGCCATACGTTCAGATTCTATATAGTTAATTTGGTCAAAAGAAAATTTCTAATATTATTATTTTAAGTATGTCTGGTTAAAGTTAAATTATTTGACTCTCAAAAAATGAAAAGTGAGAGAGAGTAAAATGTTAAGAGAAGATTTTTTTAAAAAATTAAAAATTTAACAAACGATAAAGAAAAGTATGATAAACAAATTAAATACAGGGAACTAACAGTTAAAGTGAATGATGATTGGTGTGATATAAAGGTGAGAATGTGTATTACTTGCGTGAGTGAGTGATAAATATTTTTTTTTAATTAAAGGTTTAGAATTCAAGTCTGTCGAAATACATAATCGCTTTTATTAGAAAACGTTTTACTTCTCAATGTGAGACTTTCAGATGTAAATCTAAATTAAGTCGAATGAGTATATGGAAATCAATAATGAGTGGGAAAATACATCAACTTATATTGAATTAACTTGGATTATACAAATTTAGGATATTAATTGGTTAAATTAAAAAATGAATAAAAAAATTGTTGCATACTCCAAAAGATAGTTTTCAAGAAATCAACAAAGATTTGACATAATTTTATTTTATTGTATGATAAATCATATTAAGCAACTAATTGCTTTGTCAACTACTATTAATTGGCTAATAAAAAATTAATTGTGTTAAATATTATTTTAACTTTTTTGTGTTTAAAGAACTCTTTTTTACAGTTCTATGTCAAATGAATTTTGAAGTTAAATCTTAAATCACTCAAAGTAATTGAATGATTTTTTTAGTTTAAACACGAAATTCCTTTTTACTATTTCTGGATCATTGTTATTCATTATATTGTATTGTATCACTACTATACCTATAATGTTTGTTTTGATTGTTACTTAAAAGCCTATAATACTTCAACGTATAATATTGATATACATAAATAATTTTTTTAAATTTTTTATATCATAAATATGAATAGAATAGTATTTTAAAATAATTTTCAAGTACCTAAATTAAAATTTTTTAAATACTAATATAACTTTTAAAATTAATTAAATTAACTCCTTGAAAAAATAAAAGCACATCAAAAAATGTTACTACTAAAAAAGAAATTTCATGTGATAGGGTCATGGATCAACCAATGAATTTAATTATTTTCAAACTAATTTAAATGTAAGAGTAAATTGTAGTCAACGTGAAAAAATAAATGAAAATTTTTGGTTTTTTTAATTTCTAATTAAATAAAATTATACAATTAGATTGTATTTATATTTGTAAATGACATCTAATGGTAAATTCTGAGGAAATAGAATATTTTCTAAGTCAAATAAAAAAGGAAAAATATTAAAATATTGACAAAATTAGATAAAGAAAAAGAATTTCTCTATATCTCCAATATATGCGCAGAATATATAAAAATAAATCCAATACACTAAAATATATTTTTCACTATTATCTTTTTCTTAAATGAATCTTTCTAAATATAAAATAGTTAAAGAATTTAAATAAATAAAAATGCAAAATTACCTCGTTTCTAACAAAAGTCTTTCAAATAAAACCAAAAATTAAGTCATTTTTTCAACAGATATTTTATTTAGATATGTATCACATGTTTTGCATGTAGTATGAATTTCTGAAAACTGATATCATGTATTAGTTGTTTAGTTGATGTACTGATACATGTTTTGAAAATTGTTATAATGTATCATTCACTAAATTTAATAAATGCGTCATCAACTGTACTTGATGATACATAGAGAATCAGTGTGTATATTGTTTAGTAGATGTTTCTGATACATGTATTAGATATGTATCACATGTTATAATGTTTTAGTTAATTCACTGATACATGTAGTAGACATGTATCACATGTTTTTCATGTAGTATGAATTTCTGAAAACTGAAACCATGTATCAGTAAGTTATTAGTTGTTTTATTTAGTATTTATATTTCAATATCGTTATAATTTGTTGTTTTATTTTCAAATTGCAGCCAATGAAGTACAAGATTAAAAAGATACCAACACATCCCATAAGGTTTGCTGTCAATTTTAACAACAATTTCCTAAAGGACAAGAATGTGATCAGATTCCAGGGGGGAGGAGTATCTTCAGCAGACTGATTATGCAAGGAAACTGTACTGCATATAAACACCAGAGGCAGAAGCATCTCCAGCTTCCAAAGACCTTTACTTGCTTCAAATTCATACCCTTAGGTCTTGTAATTAGAGAAGTTGTTGTATAGTCTTTTTATTCACTATGTAAGATTGTTTCTCGTGTTTTGTAGCTGTAGCATGTATAGACTTTTTGTAATCGATAGGAGTGTAGATAGTTATCATCTATTTGTTTTGTATTGAACACTATTGGATGAATAGAGTGCATGTATCAGTGAATTACATGTGATACATATCTAATACATGTATCAGAAACATCGACTAAACAATATATACACACTGATTCTATATGTATCATCAAGTACAGTTGATGACGCATTTATTAAACTTAGTGAATGTTACATTATAACAATTTTCAAAAACATGTATCAGTACATCAACTAAACAACTAATACCTTACTGATACATGATATCAGTTTTCAAAAATTCATATAAACACCAGAGGCAGAAGCATCTCCAGCTTCCAAAGACCTTTACTTGCTTCAAATTCATACCATTAGGTCTTGTAATTAGAGAAGTTGTTGTATTGTCTTTTTATTCACTATGTAAGATTGTTTCTTGTGTTTTGTAGCTGTAGCATGTATAGACTTTTTGTAATTGATATGAGTATAGATAGTTATCATCTATTTGTTTTGTATTGAACACTATTGGATGAATAGAGTGCATCTTTCACCAAAAAAAGACAGATATTCAACCAAACATAACATACATAAAATAAATAAAAGCTAGAACCCCCAATATTCAATTATAACTAAAGAGAAACATTATATATTCTTATTGTCAGATTGACCGTAGTGTACTTTAAGGATTTCAAAGGATTCTTAGAAATGATCAACAATTATTTAAAGAAGCCAGATTGAAAAGATAAATAATTCAAAATTTCAAAATTGGGTCTTTTATTTAAAATTAATTAAATTAATAATTCAAAATCAGAAAACTGATTTAAAAGGTTGAGTGTTTAAATGGATAAAATTCAAAATTCAAAAACTGATTTAAGAGATTGAGTGTTTTAATGGAGAAAAAATAGGCATTAAAATGGGTAATTGTGTATTATAGGAGAGAGAATGTAATGTATCTACAAACTTGCACTAAAATAAAAAAAAAAGGGAATTATGTAATATTTAAAAAAATAAGGGAAAATTAGAGAATATAAAAATTATAGTTGTGTATTTAAGTTATTTTTCCAAAAAAAATGATTTATTTGAAAGACATGTGAAGGGCCCAATTAAATTCTCTAGGTCAAGCCCAGTCAAAGGTTTAAAGAACTTCTAGCCCATTATCTGAGAGTTTTGGGCCCAATTTTGGGTCTACAACATCCTAATTGGGCCCAGAAACTTTGATCCATGTTGAAATCAGAGAGCCCAATACTAACCCACTTAATTTAGGAAAAATGACAGAAATTTCACTTTTAAGTTCTGTTACTACCATTATCCCCTATTAGTTTTATAAATCTCTAAAATCCTTCATTTCGTGCATCAGAGTAATATATCAGTGTATCAAATTGATGTACCTCGCACATCATATTAGTGTATCATGTATAAAATGTACATCAGATTAGTGTATCATATATCAAATGAAATTTATCTAACTTAACCATTAATGTATCTTGCGTATCAGATTAATGTATCAACACTTATATTATTGTATCAGTTTGAGTGATTTACGTAATTATAAACTTATAAGTGACAAATTATAATTTATCTTAAAAATATGTGATTTATATCCTCTGCCCCTTAATTAATGAGAATTGGCCCATCTGAATTTTGAGTTATACATATTGACATTATAAAATTCTTTTATAATATTATTTGATTGTGCAAATATTTTTTAATAGAATCAGTGTAATAAACATAAGCATAAAGTATTTATACCTAACCAAAAAATAGGTAAGTATTTTACGTTTAATTATGATCTTAAAAAGAAACGCGCTTTAAAGGGTGTAACATAGACAATCTACCTTAATATAAACATTAACAAATGACGTATAAGTCACAGAAAAATAACTTTACTGATACTATAAGTCTCCGACCCTTTGGATCAACGTAACAATAAAATGGGAATAATATTTTTTGTATTATAATAAATGATTTTTTTTGGTTGGTAAGTGCAAAATTGACTACAAGAGACAAGAAGTTGGTGAAGAATTTATATAGGCTAAAGTGCTTAACACATTGGAAATCCACAATGTATTAATTTAGCTATCTAGTTAAAGAAGTTGGAACTGGAATAGGAGATTCTTCCCTTTAATTTAAAGTATCGAATTCGAGTTTTCAATATGATTTTTTCAATTGGAAGTATCGCTCTTAGAAATGAGCGAATTTGATTAGTTGAGCTTTGATACTGAATATTGAATGAACAAAAATTATGAAAAAAATTTAAATTAATCACTCGATGTTCAGTATTCATATTGCGTTGGTAGAAAAATAAGTCATGATTTCTGATTGAATAAATTGAAATCAGTGGGCTTAGTATACATTCATGAATTATTGTCAATAAAATGCAATGATGATCAACAATATTATTAGTTAAAAAAGAAGGGTATTATTTTTTTGAAGAAATGTGTTTTTGTGGTTGAATTTTGAATTACTAGGAATTGAATTAAAATTTTCAAATATAACACGAACATTCAGATATAAATTTTATTTTTAAATATTATTTTTCAATTTTACTTTTATGTACAACATTTTAAAAAAAAATCACTAAATTTATGTTGAAACACGTACTTTAGTAATGCTACTATTGTGATTCATCTTTTCCTAATACCCTTACTTTTATGAGCTTTTAAATTATACAATTATAGCTTCACATAATCAAAATTTTTACTAATAAAATTTAAAATAATCAAAATTATATAAAATGTCAAGAAGGTTAGCTTTACTTTGCTACACCATATTTAGTATCGTACATTTTGAATATACAATATAATTTTACATGATTACGATATTTCCATACAATAATTCTATTTTAAATATACAATATAAATTTCCGTTCGATATGAATCCTTACTTTTACTTGGCTATGCCATGTCCCATACTATTACATCAACAAACAATGTATATAGTTTTTACATGGCTACGACATGTTTATACAATAATCCTATCTTAAATATACAATATAATTTTTTACGAATATGAACCCCTTACTTTTACTTGATTACGCCACGTTCCACTGTTACATCTTTTTACTTATAAGACTAGATTTTTCAACAATGGTCCAGAAGAGAGGGCTTTTTTTTCCTTTGTATGATTTGACAATATTTTTGTCCTTTAGGTTTTGGTTTGGAGTGGAAAAAAGGATATATATAT
>NC_028641.1:2900612-2901681 GCF_001406875.1 Solanum pennellii | reverse complement strand
TATATATATATAAAACTAAAATATCAAAGTAAAAGACAAAAAAAATTCTGAAACTTTTTTTATAACCTCAACTTTTTCGGTGACATCGAAGCCCACCTTATTTCCCTAAAAAAAGTGACAAAAATGACCCTTAATATTTTTGGAATAAATTTAAATTAGTCTTTGAAGTTTAATTTTAATCTTTTAAAATTATTAATGGCAAGTATTTTGTTTTTGTTTTGCAATTTTTGTCAAATATTTAAACAAATTATGAAAAATAATAAATTAGAAATGTTGATAAAATCCGATCAAATTAGGAAATACAAAAGAAAATAAATTGCACTTAATGTACTACTCTGTTCTTAATTACTTATTCAATTTCTTTTGTTATTGATCTAATATTACTTGTTTATTTTGATAAATCAAAAAAAATAATTTTTTTATCTATTTCTCCATATTAGTTAATTTTTTTTTAAAAAATCAAGTAGTTAGAGACAGAAAAAGTATAACACAAACTACAAAATTGACCTTCAAGTTCCCAATATATTTATTTTTTCAACAATTTTTGTTAAATCTAACCAAAAGAGTATTAATAATCTTTTGTTTAATAATAATGTCTACTATTGACTTGACTAACACTTTAAGAAATAATATTAAATATAATATAATTATATTATTTTTGAATTAAAGATTAATGCTTTGACTTATATAATATTGAATAATTTTTAATGTCAAAAATAAAATATGAACAAAAAAGGAACTAATATTATTCTTAATAGAATGTGAATAAGTAAAGATGGACATAAAATATACACAAAAAAGTAACTTATATTATTTTTAATATAGTGTGAATAAGTAAAGATGGAAAGGAACTTATATTAATTTAATACACACATTAAAAATAATTGTTATCATCAAATTAAACCAAAAAAAAAAAAACTCTCAATTTTTAATACTATAAGTTAAGTGCTTTTCATGGTTCTTCTTTTCTTCTTGTGAACTCAAAACCAAATTTTTGTCCTTTATATATTCTACACAAATCCTTCAATTCTTTCTTATCTATCAACCCCCCCCCCCCCCCCCCCCCCCC
>NC_028641.1:2792633-2900274 GCF_001406875.1 Solanum pennellii | reverse complement strand
CCCCCCCACCCCTTTCTTCTTAAAACATCAAGAACAAGAAAAAGGGGTATTTTTGGTGACTTTGGTCCTCAAATATATTTAAAAAATGATGAAAAAAATGTTGTTTTTGGTGTATATAATTAATTTCTTGGGATTTTTCATGGTTTCAACAATGGGAAAAGATTCTAATGATCAATTAATGACTCTTTCAAAATTAAAAATGTTTGTTGATGAACTCCAAGACATGCCAAGAATCAAAGGTTATGATGTTATCAATGGTGTTCATGTTCCTAAATCTCTCAAGATTGGCATGTACAAAAAAAAATGGGTAAGTAACTCTTTACGAATTTTTATCGTTAAATTGTTCGTAGCTAATAATTTATTGGTTATAAATAGGATTAAAGGTCGAAATTTGTTGTTTAGCTACAAAATTCATTTGTCATTAATTTCTATTTGTCTTTGAGAATTATAAGTTATGTGAAGATTTTATTATGTGTTAATTTTTTTTTCCTCTAGTACATTTTAAATGAAAGTATTGAGACTTTTTTTTAATAATTCAAATTAAGTAAAAAATGTAATTAGAGTTCTAGAGAATTCTTTGGACTTTTTCCTTTCTTTCATATTTTGTAAGAGAATAGTTTGGAAATAATAAAAAATATAATAATAATAATTAATTATTTCTTAAGAAATGTATAAATATCCATCAACTCACTTAATAATATAAATAAGAAAAAGTTTTGTATAAAATAAATAACCAGAGCAATTTTCATTTTCTCTAACTTTATTTTAATTTAATATTTGATATTTATTTTGAAGATTAATAATTTAAATTTCATATTGGAAAGTGTTTATGTAGAGCGTTATTAGCATAAAATTTAAATTTCGAACTTTATTTTTTTTCATATAAAATGATGAAATATTTATCGCTCCATTGTGGATTTTTTACTTTTTCATCCCCGCTGTTTTTTTTTCCAGCTTTTCAATGTGCCACTTTTTTTAACTTTTTTTTACTCACAAAAGACACAAAACATGTAGTGGTTCACGAGGTTCATAGTTTGTGATTTTAGCAATTTGAATTAATTATGAGTAACGAGAAAAAGTGATAATTCCTATAAACAAAAAATGATAAAGGGGGAATATCTAAATTTTATTTTTATTAATTGTTAAATTGATATTTTTTAAGGTATATCAGAAACAGTTTCTCTATCATAAAAATAAAATAAAATTTATGATATTTTAACCCATTTTAAACCACCTTTACGAGATTAAGTTGATAGAAGGGGGTGGGGTGGGGTGAATTTGACAATCCACAATAATATTTAGTACACCTTAAATGTAGTCGAGCTCTGAAAATAAATTTCAAGAATCAAAACAAATATCGAAGAGTTGATAAAAGAAAAAAAATGTATCTTAGTTTCAAGAGTAAAAAAAACTTTGAATTGTAATTAAGTGACCTCCAACTAGACATTTATCATTAACAAAATTGCTAATATTTAATAAGTGTGGAAAAAGTTACTCTCAACCTTAATTAGCACTTCAAAATAAATATTACAAGAACTAATTTCTTTGTTATTTTTTATGTCCAATGTCCAGATCATATGTCCACTTTACATCACTTATTTTAAATTCTTAATCATTACTTTGGAATAAAATGTTATGTACTTGAGAATGGAGAAAAATATTATTTTCATAAAATACTCCTATTAGTAACTAATATTTCATTCTTTCTTTATTGTTTAATCCAACTTTATGCTATACTTTAATTTATTATAGTAATTCAATCATCATCTATATATATAAATCTAATTCTACCTTTTAACTCGATGTTTTTCTATTTGAGTCATAAAAATAAAATCACGTTTAATAAGAAAATGTTTTACTTTTAAATATTAAACATTTTAATGACCTGCTACGAGCAATAATTTTTATATTGTCAGTATATAGAAATTAAACGTTTTTTTTTTTGCTTTTTGTAGAAATTCCATAGGGATCTTCCAGCAAGTGAAGTGTTTGCGTATGGTACATCGCGGCACAGAGCAACAGTCCCTGGTCCTACGATCGAGGCCATTTATGGAGTTGACTCTTATATTAAGTGGCGAAATCACCTCCCTTCAAAGCACATGCTTCCATGGGACCCATCAATTCCAATTGCTACAACTACTTTTAAAAAAGGGATCCCAACTGTGGTGCACCTACATGGTGGAATTGATGAACCACAAAGTGATGGTCACTCTGAGGCATGGTTCACTAAACATTTCAAACATCATGGACCAAAATGGACTAAAAAAACCTATCATTATCATAACTATCAACATCCCGGTACGATGTGGTACCACGATCACGCGATGGGGTTGACTAGGGTCAACATTCTAGCTGGTCTCATGGGTGCCTATATTATACAACAACCAAATGTTGAGGGGCCACTAGGGTTGATATATGGTGAAGAGTATGATCGTCCTTTGGTTGTTTTTGATCGTGGTTTTAGGTCAGATGGTTCGATTTACATGAACTCTACCGGTAACAATCCTTCTATACATCCTCAGTGGCAACCTGAATATTTTGGTGATGCGATTATAGTCAACGGAAAAGCATGGCCTTACATGAATGTGAAACGAAGGAAGTATCGATTCAGGATCATCAATGCAAGTAACGCCAGGTTTTTCAAATTCTTCTTCACTAATAACATGTCGTTTATACACGTGGCGTCTGATTCAGCTTATCATGAAAGTCCGGTAGAGCTCCATGACTTACTATTAGCTCCATCCGAAATAGCTGATGTGATTGTTGACTTTTCAAAGTCAAAGTCAAAGTCCGTGATTTTAGCCAATGACGCCGCCTATCCTTATCCGTCTGGCGATCCGGTCAACGAAGAAAATAGTAAGGTAATGAAATTCATTATCAACTCGGATCACGAGGTTCAAACAGGGCACATTCCGCATAAACTGATAACATATAGGCCTCCAGACATATCAACAGCTTCAAATACAAGGTACATTGCTTTTTACGAGTATGCTAGTGATATCGATGAGCCTACACACCTATATATCAATGGAAAATCGTATGAAGCACCCGTGACGGAGATGCCACGAGTAGGGACTAGTGAGATTTGGAACATCATTAATCTTACTGAAGATAATCATCCATTGCACATACATTTAGGTCTATTTGTTGCGTTGGAACAAATAGAATTGGTGAATATTGAAGAGTTTAAAGGTTGTATGATGAAATTGAATGATGCAATTAAGTGCAAAATTGATAAGTATTCACATGGAAAAAGGACTAAAGTGGTTATTCATGAGAAAGGGTGGAAAAATGTGTATAAAATGATGCCTGGATATGTTACAAAAATATTTGTGAAATTTTCTTTGATTCATTCAAATGAATCATATCCATTTGATGCAACAGCAGAGCCTGGCTATGTTTATCATTGTCATGTAAGTGTTTCTTATTCTTCAAACTTTTTCTTATTCAATTCGTATTGAACCACTGATTAATCTGGATTTTCGTAACATAAGAGCTATTAAAAGGAAAATTATTTCCTATTATACTCAGAGATATAGAGTGGAGCGCGTTCTTATCCATCTCAGTACAACCTTTAATTCTCGTGTTGATAATATAATGATTTCATTTTTTCTTCTTCTTAAATGCAGATTCTTGATCATGAAGATAATGTCATGATGAGGCCTTTAAAGTTTGTTAATTAATAACAAAAAAAAGAAGCTAGAATGATGAAAGAAAGAAAGGGGAAGCTAATTACCTTTTTCTTTTTCTTAATTTTGATAATTATCAAATATATGTAATGTAATTATTTGAATTTTAAGCAATGAAAATTAAACCCACTCTTATCAAGGGTGTTCATTTTCCTAAGTATCTCAAAGATTGGTATGTAAAAAAAAAAAGGTATGTAATTAGTCATGAATTTCATCGTTAAATTGTTCGTAGCTTATATATATATATATTGCTAGAGAATTTCATGGTTAAATTGTTTGTAATTTTATAAATAAAATTAGAGATAGAAATTTATTATTTACCTGCAAAATTTGTTCGTTACTAATTTCTATTTTTGAGAATTACAAGTTGTGAGGGTTTTTTATTATGTAATGTCAATTCTTTTCAGTAGATAAAAATGCTGTGTTTAATTAAACACTATTTCCTAGTTCATATTGAATGAACTGTTAAAAGACTACTTTAATAATTCCAATTAAGTAAAATTTTCGAAGTTTAAGAAAACAAGTTTGGACTTTTTTTTAGTTCATATTTTGTAAGAAAATAATAAAAAATGTAATAATGGGAATAACATTTAGGCGTCGTTTAGACATTCATCATATTATATGGACTAATTTGATTTGTTTAGTGCAAAAAGCGAGGCTAAACGGAAACACGATCAACAAGGATTCATATATTCGAATTTAATGATCAAACTAATTGTTGATTTTTAATTTAATGTGACATAGACGAGGTATATTTTTAGAGAAAATTACGTAGTGAAATAAATTTATACTATTTAATTACTCATCATAGATATAGTTTGCTATACTTACCACTCGCGACTAATATTATATATTAATTACGTGGGTTGACTTCGAGTTTGTATAATTAGTCACGTTTGTGTATGTATAATTCGTCAGAATATACAAATATATAGGTATAATATACAATTATTTGGTCTATATACATATAGAATTCACTTCTCTCACTCTCTGACCTCTCCCGCTAGCGTCTCTCCTGCCTCTCCCAATCTCGCTAGCCTCTCTCCTCTCTCTTACAATCTCGCTTGCCATATATACAAATTCATATATATATTATACAATTATATACATATACGACTCATCTCTCTCCTCCATCTCCCTGTCTCACTCGCCTCTCTCATCTCTCCCTGTCTCACTAGGGATACATACAAATATATATATATATATATACATAATTATATATATATATAATTATCTAACTATATACATATACAATTCACTTTTCTCCCACTCTTTTCTGTCTCTCTCTTCTAGTCTCGCTCGCCTCTCTCCTTCATATAACATGTAGCTACGAATTATAATTATCATGTAGCTATGAATTGTAATTATCAAACTATATCTATAGAGAGTAATTAAATTATTTTAAGTGACTATATACGAAAGTTTTATAAGGTAAAGTTAAAATAAAATTCTAAATATTGAGATTTTCTACCCAAATAAGAATATATAAAAAGTCAAAATTTCTGAAAATAAATCACCACATGTCTTATAGAATGAGCTCAAAACTCGATCAAACATATTGTTAAACTAATTTTTAATTTATAAAAATATTTGATAAATATTAAAAATAACTTAAAATAAATTACGAAAAATTTGATAAACTAAAAAATAACTTAAAATAAATAACTTAAAATAAGTCAGAAATCAAAAATAGATCTCGCCTGCTTTTTATTAATGCTGGTTGTTGTCTTGTTGAATATTCAATATTGTTTCATGACTGAAACTAACGTGTATTCTCCGATCATCAATTATAGCATTATACATGTTAAAATATGCTAATTCACAAGCCTCATTGTCCTCGAACTCAATAAAACCATAACAATGGCTATCCCCAGTCTCGAGATCTCGAATAATTTCAGCAGATATCACGATTCCAAAGCGTGAAAAAATTGTATATATGTCGTCATCTTCAGTTACCGAATTCAAATTCCAAACCCATAGAATGCTGTTGTTTATCATCACCGACATACCGGAATGAGAAACGGATTTTCCGGCGGAAGGGTATTTTTGGAATTTGGGAAGAGGGTTTTGGGGAAGAGAATGGGAGAAGGAAGGGTATTTTAATTTATTTATAAAAAAAAATAATTAGGAGATGAAAGGGAAAAATCATTGTCCTAATATAATTTGGATTGTAAAATAATTACAATTAAGTACTAAAATCATTAGTAATTATGAAAAATTGTAATGATTTACTTGCAAAAGAATTAAACGTGCATGTAAATATACTTGGTCAATATTACAATAAATAAAATCAAAATTTACCAAGAATCGGAACCAAAAATATTATTAAGCCTTTTTTTTAAAAAAAAATTCTTTTAAAAAAAGGAAAACTTTCACATACAGCCACTTAAAATAATTAATTACTCTTCATAGCTATAGTTTAATAATTACAATTTGTAGCTACATGTTATATAGAGGAGAGAGGCGAGCGAGACTGGGAGAGAGAGGAGAGAGGAGAGAGAGAGAGGGGGGGGGGGAAAGAGTGGGAGAAAGGTGAATTGTATATGTATATTGGTTAGATAATCGTATATTACACATATGTAATTGTGTATATGGCAAGAGAGATTGAGAGAGGGAGGAAAGAGGCGAGCGAGACTAGGAGAGAAAGGAGAGTGGCGAGCGAGATCGAGATAGGCGAGCGAGAGAGGGCAGAGAGCGGGAGAGAGGTGAATTGTATATGTATATAATTGTATATAACTATATATTACACATATATTTTGTATAAATAGCAGCGAGATTGGGAGAGGGAGGAGAGAGGCGAGCGAGATTGAGAGAGGCGAGCGAGAGAGGGCAGAGAGTGGGAGAGAGGTGAATTGTATATGTATATAGGCTAAAAAATTGTATATGATACATATTTATTTGTATATCCTAGCGAATTATTCATATACAAATATGAATAATTATACGAATTCGAATTCAGTCCACGTAATTAATGTATAATGTTAGTCGCGAGTGGTAATTATAGCAAACTATAGCTATGATGAGTAATTAAATAGTATAAGTTTGCTTATCCGCATAATTTTCAAAAAAAAAAATATGATCCTTTAGTTAATAAAGAATATATTTTTTTTGCAAGTGATATACCAAAAATCCTATAGATTGGGAAGGGAATGCCGCATAAAAAGTCGAATGGATCGATAAATCGAATATTGATTTATTGTTATTGGATTAACGATATTTAATGATTTTATAAAAAAAAATCGGATTATTGATTTGGTATTAATTTTTAATGGGGAAAATAATGTGTATAAGTAAACATATACTAGTGAAATTATAGTTCGTCTTAATAATAATTGATGGTCTACTTTTAACTATAATTATGCGATTCAACTTTTTAGTTTTGTATAATATTCACACATTTGTATAACTTTTGCATCATATTATTTTGTAACTGTTTACACGATGTTTGTAATTGTATAAATTATTATTTTTTGATTTTATACAAAAATAATTGAATTATACGAACCCGTAAATTATACAATGAGATAGCTAAAACTGTAGCTACATCCCGTAAATTTCAGAATATAGTTATGAAACATAATTAAGTTTATTATAGTGGTTATTTGTGAAAATTTTCCTTTTTAATATTAGGTTATTGACAAACCGATTACCCATCAAGACTAGTAAGTTACTACACTTGCTTATGCATAAATAATAGTATAAATATTATATATCAGTCTCAATACATTACTAGTTATTGTCTTTATACTTTAGCCTTCAACTCACACTTTAAAGTGACTTTTTAGTTCACAACTTCACATTATACAAAACATCAAAATTTATAGTAAGAATTCTATTTCTCTTAATTATCTTTGTGATACACTTGTATAGTTTTTTCATTATATTATTGTGTTGTCGCATCAAATTTATTAGAAAATTTATATATTTATTTTATAAGTATTTTCTAACTGGTTAAACTGAAAACCTATAAAAAAAAATCTCTTATTGATTTGATTATTCATTTAACGTATTTAAACATCAAAAATTATTAAACCGAATCAATAATACATAAAATCTAACCGATTAATGTACATTTCTAGCCTGAAGCCTGAGGAACTCATAAGCGGAAAGTTGGCAAAAAAGAGTCTTAGGAAAATGGGGTGCGTCTTAGGAGATAATATCTCATATATTCACTCAACTTTGCATACTTCACTTAAAAAGTTACTCATCTTTATTTTATAACTCAAAAATCACTAAAAAATCGAAACATGAAAATAAATCTGATATGAATCTCCTCCACGTCAAGCAAACACATGTATAATGTACTATTTCCATCTAATAACTTTTTAGGAGTAGATTGGAATTAATTGATAAACATTTTTCTGGAGCTAAACAGAAGTAAAAACATAAAATAAAAATAGAAACTGACAAATAACTCAAATTATGAGTAGTTAAATGACATATTCTAGTTTTACAAGGGGTGAAATTAACTAATATCCTTTTGATATAACCTCATATCACCATTATCCTCTTTCTTGACAAAATTTCAATTCTTTACTTCAACAAAAATGGCAACAGAGAAATTATTCTAGTAAAATTAGCTGCAACAATGGCTACATTAGGCCTCAATCTTTACTCAGCTTCAATGGGTCATCAATTTATTCACCCAAAATCCCAATATTCACCTTCTAAGTTCAGAATTTCATGTTCCAGCTTGTTCTTGCAAAATAACAAGGTACAATTTTTACTGACCAAGACTTGATTTTTGTTTGTTGGGATTTCAAGAAATGAGATTTAATGAGCGCCCAATTGAGTTAATTGTTGTTTGTGTGTGTTTTGATGGTAATATGAGCAGTTTAAGAGGGAGTATACAAGTGTGATGATAGTGCCTACTGGTGTTGGAGCAGCTATTGGTGGCTATGCTGGTGATGCTTTGCCTGTTGCTCGAGCACTTTCCTCTGTTGTTGACTGCCTTATTTCTCATCCTAATGTATGACTTTTTTTGTTTTGTTTCCTTCCATTTGTCTTGATGAAATTTTACTCTGTGTATACCCTTATGTGTAGTATAATATTTAGACCTCTATAACGAAGAACTACTAGGTCGAACCAGTTTGACGACAAAATACTAGTTAATTTCCTCCAATTTGTCTTAATTATATGTGGATAGAGTTATCTAGTACCTCTGTGTTGCTAAGAGGTAGTTTGTAATCTGTACAATAGTTGAGGTGTGCACAAGATGACTCGAATACCACCACCGTTATTAGAAAAAACATAAGTAGGACTCTATTTTTAAACAATGTGCTCACCCTTGATTATTTTTGAACTATTTGCTGACCATTTATTATAGCATTTGAATAAGGACTGATATGATAGAGTTTGATGAAGGAGCTAATATATCCGTCTAAATTTACACATTGAATATATTGAATCGTTAATGGGAGATAAGATATGTTAAGAATTCAATTTAGGGATCCTTCAACATGAACTGAAAATTTATTGACAGTTGCCTTGCGACTTTGAAATTCAGGTGATAGCACTTCTTTTCAGAAAAATTCTTAGGCTTCAAATGTGGGTTGTCCTTCATATACTAGTGTTTTTATAGAGGAAATGATGCATGATCACTATAGCTATCATTTTACTTCTCATGATATGTAATTACTTGTCAAATGTCACACCAGTGTAATTAGTGTGAATGATGTCTTGTTTGGCTGAACATTTAAGCAGACTGTCACTTAGCTATTTCTCTTAATTTTGTCTTCAACGAGGAATTTTTTCCGTACGTAGTATAGCGATGAAATTGAACTTCTAGTCAAGTACATGCCTCATAATCTAGCTATAGGCATCATACATTCATACTGGCAGATGCATTTCCACTGATATAAACGGCTAAAGCTCCAATACCTTGTGTGTTCAGCCCTTTTGAGACTAGATAAAAGAATATGTGGTAAGTAAAACTAGCTTGGATAAGGCAGTTTACCTCAACTGCAATTAGCTTCAAGAGTTATCTTCTGCCCTGCTTCAAAGGATATTGTGGGAATCGATGAATCCTATTCGACATTCTTACACTACTGACAAGGTGTTTGACTACTAAATAAAAATTAAATTGTTTCATACTCTATCTAAAGGAACTGGACATTGGAAAATAGGAAACTAGTAAAAATTGTTTAATTAGCTTGAAATTTGAGTTCTCCATACTTCCTAGTTAGTACTTAGTAGTTCCTGATCAGTCTAATGGACTGAATAGCCTCTTAGATTCATAATACTTTGAGCCTTGCTTTCCTCAATTAATTTAATAGTCTCTGCGACTTTGGTTTTACATTCTGTACTATTGCACTTCCTAGATGAGTCACTAACTGGAACTTAAACTCTTGGTATATCACAAAAATTCTTGGTGTGAAAAATTTAATATGGAGAGACAAGTTAAGGAACCGAGCAATTTTATGGGATTAAATCCTCAACAATAGAAACTGAAAAATATTTCATGTACTTAAGGGCCAAAATATCATCAGTTTTAGTAGCTTCTTTAAAGTGTCAATAAAATGAGGAACCATCATTGCACGCAATGGTGTGGCTTGGCCAATGAAGTGATTTGAGAACCATGAAGTCTCAGGATAAATTCCAGCGGAGACAAAAACACTCGGTGATCTTTCCCATCTTGCCAACCGTTGTTTAATAGAGTCATCCGGTGCTTGTGGTGGTGGAGGTAGAAGGTACACTGTTAAATTAGTCAAGGTGTGTGCTAGCTGTCTCGGATACCATGGCTATCAAAAAGAAAAAAATTAATCAACATTTGAACATCAGGTCAGGAGAAGAAAAATGATTGGAACTTTATGTCAATAGTTGTGTGGACGAAATAACTTAGACTGTCAATCTAGAGTAGGAAACATGGTCTGCAGTTTGGATTCCCATGTATTTTCCTAGCTCTCTGTAAATTTATAAGTCATACAGGTTCTTAATGCAGCAATGCTGTACTGGCCCATGCCAAATGCACTCTATGTTGAAGGCTATGCACTTGATCGATTTGCTGAAGGTCTCTGGGCACTGCAACCAGTTCATCAAAATAGGGTATGCTGTAAACATTTTGCTCATTTATCCTGTGAATTCTGAGCTCTATTCCAGTTGTTACTATATCCCTGATGCTTCCAAGCTTTTATCCTCCGTTCAGCTTGCAATCACATTGTGAACTTGTAACGTGGAGCAGGTAGGACTAGTTTTTGATGCTGGGATAGAGGAAGAGCTTCTTATGCGCCACCTACAAGTGGTTGATGCAACAAGAGCTTCTCTTGGATTGCCAATAGTGGGATACACTGTAACTGACACCCCTTTACTGGTATGCTTTTTATCTTTTAAGTTGAATTTTCATATGCTCAATGTAATGCACAATAATCTTTCCTGAGGGAAGCCCCTAAATATTTAATATGATAGGAGCAATATATGTATTTTTTCGACAATATTCCTGAGGGAAGTCCTTTGCATTGCTTTCAATGCTCATAATATAAATGGTTTCTCACTCTTAATATGGAATCTTTTGGGACTAGTGAGGAAAAGTATGGGAAATGCTGCAAGTTGTTCAGAGTAGATTGGGAACACTGGCAGGCAAAGAATGCACCCAGGGGTGTGGCGTAGTGGTCGAGAACCATGAGGTCTCGGTTCAAATCCTAGCAGAGGCGAAAGCATTAGGTGATTTCTTCACATCTATCATAGTGCTGGTGGACAGTGTTACCTGACACTTGTTGTTGTTGATGGTGGGAGGTGGCGGTATTCCATGGAACTAGTCGAGGTGCGCACAACTTGGTTTAGACACCACGGTTATAAAAAAAAAAAAGTTTAGCCAAAGAATAAGATGTATAAGAAAATGCTCAAAGGAGAAGAGCTACTGAAGCATTTTAAAAGTTGTAGATTTTCGTGACAAAGAGTGGAATGAGAAAGAGGATAAATCAATTTTTGATCTCTTTCTTATGAAGATAAATTATGTCCTAATATGCGGATTCAGCTTTATTTTTGCGTTGGACTAGGTTTTCTTCCACTGTATGGACATATCATCATTATGACACATGCAATATAAACATTTATTGCCAAACAGAGATTGTTTCTCTTAGTTAGGGACATTAAGTTTGACGAAATCATTTAGTTGCTATTTCACATCTCATAGTATTTCCCTTTACTATAAAAGAAAAAACATATCTCATGGTAGATAAAAATATATATATTTCCTTGATGACAGTGTCATTATCACGTCTATATTTATTATTAACTTCACATAAACTTCTAAATGGATCACAAGTAGCTAACACCTAGTGTATGTTAAGGTGGAGAAATGGGTTGATCCAACAAGTGGCCAATCAACAGGGAGGATTCAGCGTCCAGATTCACTACTGAGAGCTGTGGAGAACTTGCGAAATGAGTGTAAGGTAGATGCAGTTGCGGTTGTGGCACGCTTTCCAGACGATGATACAGAAGACTTGGATGATTATCGACAAGGAGTGGTATTAATTTTTTCTATGACTAGCTTCTCATTTCATTTGCAAATGTAATCCTCAATAGTATCTATTCGGAATTTCTAGATACAAAATGATCACAATTCATGAGCTCCTCATAGACAAATATCATTCCTTTTCTTCTCATGGCTATAGACAAATATCATTCCTTTTAGGTCTCTATAATTTTGCCCTAACATGTGTCTGTGAAATCATCTAAATAGAAGGTGTAATATTTGAGTTTTGTATAAACATCAGTTTATAATAACTTTCTTCCGTTGATAGCTTGCTGGTTGTGCTGTTTAATTTTTAACTGTTTGTAAGAGAGGAAATTCACATTGTATTGTTTAATACGTAAAATCCTGATCTTAATTTTATTTTTGTACACTTAATTCTACAGGGAATAGATCTTTTGGCAGGTGTGGAGGCTGTTATAAGTCACTTAGTGGTGAAGAATTTTCAGATTCCTTGCGCACATGCTCCTGCAGTATTGCCTCCTCAATTAAACATGGCAGTGTGCCCAAAATCAGCTGCTGAAGAGGTAAGTGATTGTCCCGTCAATCTTACAATATTTAAGCTCACACCATTTGTGCTGTTTAACTTCATTTGTTTTCCATTAAAGACTGGGTACTTATGTGGAATAGCCAGGTTATAACTCCTCTGCGACTTGGTTTCCTACGTGAGGATAGTGCAGGGGAGTTTTTCTTTTTAGTTTCTTCATAGGCTAGTTCTTTAGTCATCGTAAAATGGAAACATGATCATTTTAGCCATGTAAATGTTCTCTTGCGGTAGATATTCACTCTCAAGAGGAGCGTAAATAGTTTATACGATTTTAAAAGCATGATTTTGAAATGCTTTCTTCTGCATTTACAATGAATAAGAGGGAGATATGACTTCGTTCAGAAAACCATGAAGATGTATAATCTGCTATTGCTGCACCCTTTTAAGCATCTTTTGCATTCTCATGATATCTTTTTTTTTTTTTTTCCTTTTCTCTACCTCAATCTTCTGACAGATAGGATTTACATTCTTGCCGTGTGTCCTTGCTGGGCTTAGCACTGCACCACAGTATTTGGTCAAGGCCAATAATTATTCAGACAACTGCATTGTAGCTGGTGACGTTGACAGTGTGATTCTACCAATTGATGCTTGTCGTGGAGATGGTGCTCTTGCATTTGCCAATCGTAAAAGAAACAAGGTAATTGGCTCTTTATCTATCGACATCAACTGGGTGAGTTTAGTGTTTGCTAGACTTCGAGTTAGGCCTTCGACAGCTGACTCTGTTGATTAAATCAGAATCACCCCAATCCCTTATTCCTTCCAACGGTTGGATAGAAAGAAAAGAAAGCGCCTCATCCTTTTCATATTTACGAGTATTCCCAAACCCAGCTTACACTACTTGTCTCTTCTTCCTTTGTCATGAAAGTGATACCATATGGTTGCCTAAACTTCCTCTAGTACTACTATTGTTAGAATATGGCTTGCAACTACAAATCTTGTCATGCTTCCCAAATTAGTCATTTGGGAGGGGGCGTATTTTCGATAGCCAGTCAAACATCTTCTGCTTTCTCGACATTAATCCCATTTTTCCTATTTGCTCATATTTTGCAGCCTCTTATAATTGCTGTTGAAGAGAATCAAACAGTTCTGAATGATACACCAGACTCACTTGGTATTGAAGCTGTAAGTTCAAATGTTAATTGCAAATACCTTATTTATTGTCTATTTGTTCTATTAGCAACCTGCAACCAAACATGAAGTGTCTATGCATGTTTCATATTCAGTAGAGAGCTTTAGCTTGTAGCATGTACACTGTGCAACGATTATTTACCTGCGCCATGCATAGTATCAATAATCTTGATTTTGATATGAAATGAGCTTAAAATAAAGAAGCGATATTCATATAGCCGATCCCAACTTGTTTGTGATTGAGGTGTAGTAGTTGATTGATTAAGGGGTTGTTTGGTTTTGGAACAAGGTTATCCGGAGTCTTAAGTTGCTTACACTCTCTAAAAAAGCCGCCGCAACCATGTCAGATCCTCTAAAAATGCAGCACTCTTGGAGGGCCCAACACGCACCTGCGACATTTTTGAAGATTCCGCACTGATATATTCCAGACAAAACCAATATTTTGGTGATATTAGCTAATGCCAATAACCAATCACTGTTTAAATGTAACCCAAAAGTTGTGTTGGGATTAGCATCTTGATCCCGGTAATCAAACGACCCTTAATAGGGTACTGACAGATAGTAATAGGGAAATACGAGTACTAAACTGTGACACCCCATGTTAAGATTAGAAGTCCTACATCGGCAAAACACAGGAGGTATTTATGTAAGTAGACCTTATAACTAGTGACAAGTTTTAAAGTCGTGCAAGCCTAGGCCTAGAGCGGACAATATCACTAGCGGGCTGGGTTGTAGCACAAAATTCAAGTGTCCTAAGGTGTCTATAAAGTCGTGCGAGCCTAGGACAAAAGCGGACAATATCCCCCCTTTCCCCCCTAAAAGAATGTTCATTCCTTTCTTATACAAATATAACCTAGAGGTGCTTGTCTGGACACTATCATATTGATGTATGCCTTGTTTATTTTGCAGGTGAAGGTGTCAAACTACTGGGAAGCAATAGGTGTAATTGCAGCTCACAAGGCAGGAATAGATCCAAATTCTCTTAGAAGGAATAGAATCAACAACATAACACCAACTACTTTTGTTCCTTCAAATGGTTATGCTAAATCAAGTATCAAATCATTTGTTTGAAATATAGAGAACTATAGTATATACATTCATCATATTATAAGGACTAATTTGATTTGTATAGTGCAATAGTAAAGGCTAAACGGAAACATGGTCAGTGAGGATTCATATATTCGACCCCAACGACCAACTAGTTGGGGACTGAGGTGTAGTTGTAATATAACGGGAAGAGGTTTATATTCTTCATTTATTTTCTCTCTTACCTTTTGTGTTATAATACAATATGTTCAAATTTTGATTTCTTTAACATCGAGTTTGAATTCTGAATACGATTTTGAACAATAGAAAATAATTAAATATCAAATGTATCAATAGTCCACTTCTTTTTTGTTTTGAATATCAATATTGGAACAAATTACTTCTTGCACCTACTTTATTTGACCAATTAAATAAAACAAATAATTAAACAAATGGATAATACAATTTTTCTACTCTTAATTCATCATGCTAGTTTGCAAGATTTGGATCTAAGATCTTAATTATTTTTCATTTTTAAATTACTTGATAAGTCAAACACTCAAAAGTTTATTATACATATTTACATGATATAATAATATCAAATTTATTAGCAAATATTTATTCCGTTTTAGTTTATCTGATATATTTTCTTTTCAAATCAACTTAAAAAGATAACACACTTTTAAATTTCAAAATAATTAAGTTTATAATCCTATTTTTCCTGTCACATAAATAATTAGGAATGTAATGAGTAGGTTTAAGTCCTATCACATAGTAACAAATTCAATGATATGAAATCTTTATTCTCTTTAATTTTGTTCCTAAATCTGCTTATATTTTATCTTTTTCCGATTTCATTTATAATTTCATTAACTATGATATTATTATTGTTGTCCAAAAACATAATAATCTCATTTATAAATCTAAAAATTGTTTTTTTTTATATGACCTCAAATTTATAGAGTATAATTTTCATGTCCTTTTTTAAAGTTTGGTAATAATGAATTTTTTAATTTTTACAATTAAATAAACGTTTGGCTAAAATTAGCCATCTTTTCTCACTGACTATTCAAGAACACATGAAAGACAGCTCTTTTTTTTTCTTTTTTTTTAAAAATTAATTTATTTTTTATAATTTTTTTTAAAAAATATTTGATTTCCATTTTCAGTTCTCAAAGATTACAGATCACACTTGTTTACATTATTGAATTAATATACTCCTTAATCCTCCACGATCTTTAGATCACACAGCATCAAGACAAAATTTTTAATTTTAAAAATAAATAAATTCAAGAAACCTTTTGACTTTCTACCAAAATCATGAAATTGAGATCAATACAGAGATACCCTTTTGAGTTTTGGTGTTTATGATGGAGAAAAAAGCAATCTTGGTGTGTTTGGTGCTGACATTGAGTTTAATAAGTGGTCAAGAACCAGAAAAGATTGATACCCAAAAGGCACCATGGAGGATCCACACTTTGTTTTCTGTAGAATGTCAGAATTACTTCGATTGGCAAACGGTTGGACTTATGCATAGTTATAGGAAGGCTCAGCAACCTGGACCTATTACAAGATTGTTGAGCTGTACTGAAGATGAGAGAAAGGGGTATAGAGGGATGGAGCTGGCTCCTACTTTTGAGGTTCCTTCTATGAGTAGACATCCTAAAACTGGTGACTGGTAAATTCTTGAGCTTTGATTATTTGTGGGGTTTTTGAGTTTTCTGTTTTGTGGATGCATGTGGTGTAGTGAAATGCTGAATTGGGTTTTTGATTGTTGTGATTTTGATGGTTTTTGAGGTATAAAGAAGATGAAAGATTGATACTTTTTGTGTTGTTTTGTGGATGCATGAGTTGTTGATTATAAGATGCTGAATTGGGTTTTTTGATTCTTGTGATTATGATGGCTTTGAGCTATTAGGAAGATGAAAAATTGATACTTTGTGGATGCATGAGTTGTTGATGATGAAATGCTGAATTGGGTTTTTGGTTCTTGTGATTTTGAGGGCTTTGAGCTATTAAGAAGATAGAAAGTTGATACTTTCAAGTTTTTTGGGGGGATGCATGAGTTTTTGATGATAAAATGATGAATTGTGTCCTCAATTCTTGTGATTTTGATGGCTTTGAGCAATTAAGATTGAGAAAAAAAATGATTTTTTCTTTTGTTTTTTTCCAAGAGGGTCAGCTTTGCCTAGTGTGTTTGGTGATAAAAGTGCTGGATTGGGTTTTGATTCTTGTGACTTTGATGGCTTTGAGCTGTTAAGATGATAAATGGATGATATCAACTGAGATGTCAGCTGCGTTTACGTTTGTGTGATTGCTACCATTAATTGGTTTTTGCGTTAAATTCTAATGTATGTATTCAATGCTGCATTGGGTTTCTGATTGTTGTGGATTTGGGGCTTCAAATAATTTAGAGTATAGCACATCTAGTTATGATATTTTACCCAATGAGGAAGATCAGCTTTGTTTAGTGTTGTATGATTGCCAGCTTTATTTATATTTTTGCCTTCGATTCTATATGTTTATTGCTGAACTGTTTTTTTGTTCTTGTGACTTTGATAGCTTTACACCATTATGAATATGAAGAAATGCAATTATGTTCTTTTTCTCGCAAGAAGGTATCAACTTTGCCTAGTGTATGCCACCTTTATTTTATTTTTTCCTTCACTTTTCTATGTTGACCTCAATGTTGAATTGGATTTTCAAGTCATATGGCTTTTGTCTCTGAACGGTTGAGAATATGAAGAAATGAATTTATGTTGTTTTTTCAGCAAAGGTATCATCTTTGTATGTGTTTGTGTCGTTGCAACCTTTATTTGCATTTTGCCCTCAATTTTACATGTTTGATTCAATGCTGACCTTGATGGGTTTAAACATTTTAAAATGTGGATAGGTAAAAATATGTTGTTCTCGACGAAGATATCGGAACGGACTTATAAAATGTTGTGTGATTGATTCTTCTTTATTTTTCTTCTACTTTTGCATATGCTATTGTGTATAAAAATTAGTGTTGATTGTTGTTACGGTGGTTTTGAAATATCAAGAATTTAATGATATAAAAAGTACAAAGGCGATTGAGATATCACGATAATAGAAAGATAGGATTTCGTCCCGATTATTAATTTTGAAGTGGATATCCTTGAGTTCTATGTTAAATGCTCCAGTGATGATTGATAAAGATAAAATTGGGTCAATTGACGTTTGTTTTACTTGGAGAAGGAGAAAGGAAGAATACTTGATAATTGCATTACCATTAGATTGGTGAGATTATTTGCTCTTATATTGCATCTTCTGGTACTTGTTTGCTCAATGTGTCACTCTTTTTTACTATTCTGCTAACTGCTTTGATTGTTCGCTTCTAGCTTTTTTGGTTTCATGGGTCAGTTCTTCTCCTCTACTTTACTTATGTAGAATTTTGCGATACTCTCATTTTCTTCTAGTGGAAGATGTTATTCGTTATTTGAGTTGGACATATTCAACTACAGAATTAGTCTTATATTTACATGAAGAACCATCGGTGGATTGTCCTTGGCAACAGACATCATTTTGCCAGTGTGTTATTCACAACATTTCATCCTGTTTTTCCTTCCTAGAAAAAAAATAAATGCAATTTTTGTTTTTTCTTGATATCGTTGTATATTTTTTATGGTATAATCTTCCTCTTATCTGATTTGGTTCAACTTGTGTTGTTTAAAAGCAACAGTAGAAGCTTGTAATGCAGATCATAGAAGATAATACTGTTCTATTTGTTCTGCAGGTATCCTGCAATTAACAAACCAGCTGGAGTTGTTCACTGGCTTAAATACAGCAAAGAGGCAGAAAATGTTGATTGGGTTGTCATACTGGACGCAGACATGATCATTCGAGGTCCAATCGTACCATGGGAGATTGGGGCAGAGAAAGGGAAGCCTGTCTCTGCGTATTATGGGTAAAACCAAATTCTCTTATTACCCAATTTAAGTTTCACTATTTTGTTGAGATATTGATGTGGAAGAAAAAGTATTTACTTGATGGTAACAGAGATAGTTTGCAATCATGTCTTACAAATATGTAACTTAATGGTTACTTGAACAGTATATGTCCAGGAAACATCTATATTTCTCAAAATATGTCTAGAAAACATCTTTTAGGCATTGAATGTAAAGATCTACATAATCGAAGTGAACTAAAAAAGGAATAACCCCTTGAACTTTCTCTATAGATTAGTATCACCTCATCACCTCTTATTGCACTTGGCATGTGAAAGCAGACTCCTAATTCAAGAAAAGCCATAAACATCACAGAATTAAAAATGCACATAGAAGATGTTTGTCTGACGACTATTTTTGGTGTTTTCTTGACAACCTGCAGCATCCCTTTTCAAAATTTCATGATCCTTAATTATATAATCCTCTTTGTCAGATTGATTGTTTATCGTAATACCCGCCGCTACCCTCTGTTGTTGAAGGCTCGTTGATTCTAAAGAGTTTATTTTACAATTAGGTATTTAATTGGATGCGATAATATTCTTGCAAAGCTGCATACAAAGCATCCTGAATTTTGTGACAAGGTTGGTGGGCTATTAGCCATGCATATAGATGATCTTCGAGCTTTGGCACCCCTATGGCTTTCAAAGACTGAAGAAGTACGGGAAGACAGAGCTCACTGGCCAACCAATTATACTGGTGATATCTACGGAACAGGGTGGATCAGTGAGATGTATGGATATTCATTTGGTGCTGCCGAGGCAAGTTGTTTCATTGGCTGATCTTTTATTTTGCATATATCTGTTGCTGCTTTTTTAATGGTTTATTAAGATTATATATATATCCTTTCTGTTTGATTTGTCAGGTAGGACTCCGGCATAAGATCAATGATAACTTGATGATATACCCTGGCTATACTCCTCGAGAGGGTGTTGAACCTATTCTTATGCATTATGGCTTACCTTTTAATGTTGGAAACTGGTCATTCAGTAAACTAGACCATCATGAAGACGACATTGTCTATGATTGCAGCCGTCTCTTCCCTGAACCTCCTTATCCTCGAGAGGTAAAATTTTATGTGCACCATTAAAATAGATCAATTTAGTCTATGCATATTATAAATTTATTTTTATTTTTTACCAGCATGGCTTCCATTTTGTGAATGACTCAGCTGAATATGCTCTGAAGGAAACAATTCAATGTCAATTGATACTAAAACTTGTTAAATGACAATTCATATATACAGCAAGTGCAGGTGGTTGGGGTGAGCAATCTTGTTGCCTTCTATGGGTGATGCTTCGACCACCACATCTTGATGAAGTAAATTAGGCTGACTTGAGCTGATATAAGCTATGCTATCTGTTAAATCTTTCATAAACTAAGATACTTACCGTCTTCGATTTCTTATTAGTCATTTGCAGGTTGAGTCTACTTTTTTGTCTTCCTCATTTGATTTATACTAGTAAAAGTAAACTTTCATAGTACTTAATAAGTATAAGCGACTTCAGAGGTACTCGTCAAAAAACAAACCTCAGTGTGTCAAATTTGCTGATTTCTGATACAATTAGAGCAGTGCATTTTAAATCAGTTCTTTCTATCAAATTCATGGCCATTTAGAAAGTCAATGAGCAAGCAAGTAATGCTAAGCTGGCTCACTTATGTGGTGAACTATGACCACTTCCTCATAGACATAATAGTACAAGTTTTAAAAGCTGGAGTTCTAAACACTTGACCAGCTGAAAAGTTTCCGTGTTGGGGCTTTTGAAATATGAATCTCGTGATCTAAGTTTAATAGTTTAAATGTGTTTACTTCATTGAGCGGTCATCCATGCGTTGTAATGATTCCTTATGCAGTTTGTCACTAGGAGTTATTTGGATCATTCGTTCTGTGAGATAACTTGCATTTTTTTTCTTGTAACGTTAATTAGAATCTCTGAGATTTTTAGCTTCTTGCAGATAACACAGATGGAATCTGATCATAACAAAAGGAGGGCACTGTTTCTGAATATTGAGTGCATTAATACCATGAATGAGGGCCTTTTATTACAGCATGCTGCCTTTAAATGCCCTAAGCCAAAGTGGTCAAAGTATCTTAGTTTTCTAAAGAGTAAAACATTCGCTGAACTAAGTCGGCCAAAACATTTGACTCCCCAAAGTCGACAGATGATGGAGATTGAAATTCATGAAGAAGTTAATAAGGAGCCCGAAAAGCCACCTCCAAAAATTGAGGTTAAAATTCATAAAGAAGTTGTTAATGAGCCTGAAAAGCCACACCCGAAAATCCACACCATTTTCTCTACAGAATGCTCATCTTACTTTGATTGGCAAACAGTGGGGCTTGTGCACAGTTTTTACAAGAGTGGTCAGCCAGGGAACATCACAAGGCTTCTGAGCTGTACCGATGAAGATCTAAAGCAATACAAAGGCCATGATCTAGCTCCCACCCACTATGTACCGTCCATGAGCCGACATCCATTAACTGGAGATTGGTAATCTATTATTTCCAAGTTTTTCTTTCTTGTCAATACATATGGCCTTTTGATCAAAGACATCTTTCCACATTCGGCGATTTTTTAAAAGGAAATGAAATAGAGTAGACCTCCACTGGAAGGAGCATATAAAATATCAAATGAAACGTTTGTCACTCACCTGAATTATCTCTCCCCCATCTTATAATAAAATAAGAAAAACTAAGCCCTAAGGTCAATGTGGAAATTTTTGACGTCAAGCTGGATCTAGTTTTTGCTTATTTCAGGTATCCAGCTATCAATAAACCAGCTGCAGTTCTTCATTGGATGAATCATGTGAAGACAGATGCTGAATACATTGTAATTCTTGATGCCGATATGATCATGAGAGGACCAATAACACCATGGGAATTCAATGCAGGCCGCAGTCGACCTGCTTCAACTCCTTATGAGTAAGGGTTATAAGTTTGTGATCTTTATTTTCATTCTGTTGGAGGAATGCTTGGTTCATTAAAATTTTTTATATTTGTTTTGACGAATCAGTTTGTGCCTAATATTCTTGCACGAGTTCACATTGCACAGATTTTTACCAGTTACTACTTTTGTTCGTATTCTGAATCAGCTACCTTATCGGCTGTGACAACATACTGGCAAAGCTCCACACTCGCCATCCTGAAGCTTGTGACAAGGTTGGGGGCGTAATCATTATGCATGTAGATGATCTACGGAAATTTGCGCTTCAGTGGCTGCACAAAACCATGGAGGTCCGGCTTGATAGATCTCATTGGTCCAAGAACATAACAGGAGATATCTATGAATCTGGATGGATTAGTGAGATGTATGGTTACTCATTTGGTGCTGCGGAGGTACTTTTCTACGCTTATTACAAAAAAATAGTTCTTTTAATCAGTTTATATAATGAAATGTTGTTATAACGAGGTTTGACTGTAGCTACCAAGTGCTGTACTCTTTAATCGGCAATCTGTTTAATCTTAATTTTAATGTGTTGCAGTTGAATCTGCGACATGTCATAAGTGACGAGATTCTGATATACCCAGGATATGTTCCTAAGCCCGGTGTTAATTATAGAGTCTTCCACTATGGCTTGGAATATAGGGTTGGTAAGTGGAGTTTTGACAAAGCAAACTGGAGACACACCGACTTGGTTAACAAATGTTGGGCTAAGTTTCCTGATCCTCCTGATCCATCATCACTTGATCAAACTGACAACAATTCCCTACAGCGCGACTTGCTTAGCATAGAATGTGCAACAACGTTGAATGAAGCTCTTCGGTTGCACCACGAGAGGAGAAAATGCCCAGATCCTAACACTATTTCCACACCCAAACATGACAGAGTAAATCAGGACAGAGTCGATGAAACTAGAACCAATGCTGAAACTAGAACTGATGCTGAAACAAGAACCAGTGCTGAAACTGGAACCAATGCTGAAACTAGAACCAGTGCTGAAAGTAGGACCAATGCTGATACTAAAACCGATGCTGAAACTAGAACCAATGCTGAAACTAGAGCCGATGATGAAATTAGAACCAATGCTGAAGCTAGAATGGCTGTTGAAACTACAACTTCAACGAAGTTTGGAGGCGTTGACGAAGTTCAGGCTTTTAGGCACGATGAAATGCCCAAAAATAGTTCTCAGGAATCCTCCCAAGTTGAAACGTCAAACGGAACATTCACTTCCATGAGATTTTGGATCATGGTTTTGTGGGGTGTTTCAATCTTCGGCTTCTTAGGTGTCATGTCCGTCATGCTTAAAGGGCGTAAGGGATTGAAAAAGAGAGGTAAAGGTTACAAGTCCAAGAGAAGAACTACATATTCTGGTTTCTGGGATACAAATGGACAGGACAGACATCTACGCAACGCTGAAACAGCATAGAAATCTCTGTTCTTGGCACAACTGTCAAAGTTCTTTGCACATCAAACATGGTCATTCGCGCCAAGGTCCCTGTAAGTTCATTATTTAAGCATAGAACGAAAAAAAAAAACGTTTCTTTTAATCGAGTTAGTATATAGTTCTATGCTGCTGGATGGAATAGAAGATGTTTTTCTACAATTTGCCTAAATAGGACTATGGCTAGGGAAAAAAAAACATAATGTTAGTACAAGTTCAGAAATAGAGTAAAAAGAAGTTAGTAAAGTTGTTTAAAATAATTACAATTTTTTATTTTTGTATTGTAATTTTCTGCTGGTGTAAGTTTCACAAGTATAATAAGTTTTCATTTCAAGTTTGTGTTGTTTCACAAGTAATGAGGGTTATCATAGTAGTTACAAGCGGACCTTTCTGTAACAGTCATCTTCTATATAACAAGTATTTCACTATAACGTTTTAGTTTTTTTTTTTAATCGATTTTTCATGTTATGTTAGATTATATGTTCTTGATAACAATATTTTATTATATTATTAAATTGAAATCAAAATTTTGCCCATTCTCTTATTTTTCATTGAATAAAGATATCTTTTCTTTTATTTTTTTTCATAATAAAAAATGTGTTAAGACTAATTGGTGGGCATGCGCTTCACGTGAAAGATGGGTGGAGGAAAGTAAAGAAAAAATAAACAACAAGTAAATATCTCAAGTATTGAACCAACCTTTCTTGCCTCACCCCACCCCCCACCCCCCACCCCACTATTTCATATTAGAGATGGAGGGTTTATTCATATTTTTGAGAATGTCGGCGCACTCGTGTTAGGTCCTCCAAAATCTACGATATTTAGAGGATCAGACATGTACGTGTCGTTTAAACTATATAATTTAGACATATTTCACAAATATACAATTATTACCTATACTTTCAAAATATTACAATTAATAAGAGTTTCATATCATATAGTGAAGAAGAGATACCTAGATATATGTCTTTTTGCTACCAGATACACTAAAATAGAGTGAGAGACGATCGAGATTCGTTATGTATCTTAGATACATGCGAATCACACTAGATATACATGTATCTGGTATGATTTGATGTATCTAAAATATCAAATACATAAGAGAATGGTGAGCGAGATGGGGTAGAGGCAAGCATGATTTTTGTTATGTATCCCAAATACATGTGGATTCACTCAGATGCAATGCAAATGCATCTATAACTAATTACACCTAATTTTAACCCAATATATTTTAAGATACATGTATATGAACGTTTTGGATGCATCAAAATCTAATAAGATTTATAGTATTGCATAGTATAATGTATATAAGTGATTAACTCCTACGTGAGTCTCCTAATATTAAAGAATCCGTGCAACATAGCAAAAAACTATTACGATTACCTTTTTTTGTATAATAGTTTCAATTTGAATAGCCTAGAAAAGACATTGTACAACTTTGCTACTAATTACTATGGTTATAACAATAAAACGCTTCCATCCTTATAAGTTAGATCGGTTATATTAATCTTCATCAATCATGTTGCTCTTATTCAAATCTATATCACGTTTTAACAATACATATAATGTATAATGAATTAACTACTTAAAGTAGGTTGTCAGTATATAAAAAAAACATAGGTTCTACACTCTACTACAAAAAATTTTAATCCAAATTTGAGATCGACGATATATTATAAACTTACAAAATATAAAATTTGTGACTACATATATAACCAACTGATGAAATTTTGCATATATAAATCATTAATGGAAGTTAAAATTTGCAATTTTTTTTTTTCCTTTTGAAGATGAAACAAGTATTTAGCAAAATGCACAATAATAATTTTTGTACGATGTTAGGTCTGGTTAATTTAACATACGGTATATAGAGAACCAAACAAAGAAGGAGACGCAACAGATAATTAGAGGCGGACTTAGATTTTAAATTTACGTACGATTTTTAACAAATCATAATTCTTTTCGTTTATTGTGTTTGAGAGATAGGAGTTTCTTTAGAAACTACAACGTTAATATATTATTACATAGTAGTAAAATAATATACAAGAGATCTTTATAATGTTTTTTTTAAAACTTACCCCACCTGGCATAATATTATTGCCATATCAAGATTCTTCCCACGTGAAACATTTTTCATTATGTTTACAAGAATTTCAAGAATACTTATTTTTATTTGACATTAATAATATATTAATTTTTTATATTAAAAAAAAAAAACATCACAGACAAAATATGAAATATAATTGATAGGTTGTACATCAAAATATTTACATCCTTTTTAATACTAAAATTTATATTCAACAAAATCAAAACAGATAAAATGAAACGATTCGTAAATATTTTAATGAAATTTGATAGATATGGAAAATTCATAAATCGTAAGGGGCCACTTCACGTGAAGAGGCTTTAAACAAATTTTGTTTAGGTCCACATTAAAACAAAATATAACGACTATACATATATTTTGGTGGCATTAATATTTAAAAAATTATGTGACACAATAAGTCAATGTCCTATATTTATTCAAAATAGTGATAGTTTTAAATATATACCATATAAGAATAATTAAAAATTATATATAGATATTTTTATTATCCATGTTGGTAAAGTTAGACTAAATATTATATAATACAAATATACATATATTAAGTATTCGAATACAATATATTTCATTATCCTTATACATGCGGTTACAATATATTTCGCTATAGAAATATTGTATATGCACAAATATAGATGAATATAAAGTATTTCGCTATATTTTAAAATTTACTACGGTTCTTAATTAAACAATTGCAACTATTTACAAAAAAGAATTTTTTTTTTTTTGTATTATTAGCCCTCATTTATTTTAGTCCATCTATTCCAAATGCTATTTTAGTTATATATATAATTCATTTTAGTAAGGGGGGTCAATTAATAATAATATTGAGATTTTTATTTTAAAAATAAAATATTCAAATTATAAAAAAATAATTTTTTCTTTTTTCTAGTACTTGTCCCACATGTGAAATATCATTGGCTTGTTAAGAATCTTTCCACGTGACAACATCGTCGACGTGAAATCGAATGACACGATATATTTAAATCTTTTATGAAATATAGAGAGTTATATTTAATAATGTTATACATATATTGAATTTAAAAAATCATAATTTATTTTTATTTAAAAAAAAGGGAAAGAAAATTGAAAGTAGAGCTAGAAATGGAAAATGAGAAATATTACTATTATTTGTACATGGTTAAATTTTTATTTCATGTATATATAGTAGATGTTGAATTCCCTTCGATTAGCTCGTGTGTTTACTTCTTCACATTTTAAACCTCCTAGTGAAAAATTCCAACTCCGATAATGCGAGAAAGAGAGAATTATAAGGTGAGAATCAAGAATCGAACTCACAATAATAAAGAGAAGGTTAACGTTTAGACTTCAAATAGCCAGACGATTGAGTAGATAAAATTGAATATCGAGTAAAAATCAAGACAGATAAAATAAAACGAAAAATTAAAATTGGATTGATATAGAGTTATCGACCTATGAGGGGCCACTTCACGTGAAGGGGCTTTTTAACGTTTGTTGCACATTAAAAACAAACATGGCACTATGCTAGATGATAGTTACCTTCTTATGTGCTTTCATATTCTGATATTGATTGACTCTTATTGATAAAATTTAGTACTATATACTATAAAAGTTTAATATTATAATCTTATAATTAGTCTTAATTATAACCTAAGATATATCACGTTCATAGTAATTAGTACCACAAATCAACTAACAATGTGGCACGTAAAAATAAGCGGAGTACAATTAATGATTCCACTAAGGTCTTTGTAGATGGTTTGAGACCTAATTATTTATAACCGCAAGTTTATATTTATTATATTTTGCTTTTCGAAAGTCTAATAAATTATAACAATAATTATATCCACCTAAAGGCTAAAAATTTACTTGAATGGTGAATTAAGATAGAGTTAAAGTTATCATCGATAGAAAATGATAGTATAGTATATATGGTGGAGTTAGAATATTCGCTAAGAAAATTTAAAATAATAAAAAATAAATATACTATACAAAACATTGAAGGTACAGTATCCAATATCATCATATTATATATATAATATAATTTTTTAACGAAGAAGGCTCGAAATTAACCCTTTATGCCCTTAGATTTGCCTTTGTTAACACATACATTAAACTATATACATTAAAGTTCTTGTTGAATAATGTTGGTGATCACACATGCAGAAACCTACCACATTCAAGAGTGTGGTGTTAATGGTGCGGAGTCAGAATTTTTAATAAGGAAATTCAAAATTTGAAAAAACAGACATATAAAGTAGTCGAAGAGAGTTTAACATCTACTTTATATATCTAAAAAAATTTTGCCGAAAAAATTCGAACCCCTAAATATAAGATGGCTCCACACTTGTGCTGTAATGATCAATGAGTGTTAGGAAGATCTTGTGGTCGCACATCCACATCCAAACAAGGTAAAAGAAAAATATATGAAGTATTTTTTTTCTATCTGTCTAAACTTTGATAAGTTGCAAATAATAAGGGAGATATATAACAAATATTTCGATAAAATAATTGAAATACGTACAAATTAATTATACCTTAGTCGCCTTGTATTCATGTTAATGGAAAGTAACAGCTACCTGTAATTATTAGTTATGCTTAATATATTTAATAAAATAATCGAAGTACGTATAAACTGATTTTTCGAGCCATGATCATTAAAAACAAATAAAGGTAACCTAACCCTAACAAGCCATAGACACTAACAAAACTATTACTCCCTCCGTCCAGAATTGTTTGTCATGTTGCTCTTATCAAAAGTTAATTTGACTAATTTTCAAAGGTAAATTGGATCGCATTAATTCGATATTTTAAATAAAAGAATTAGATATTCTAAAACTACATGAAAAGTACTATAAATTACAATTTTTTGCATATTAATATGATGAAAAAATATATCTTAAAATGTTAGTCAAAGTTTTTTATAGTTTGACTCTAAAAATAGAAATCATGACAAACAATACCGGACGGAGGGAGTACTGATATTTTCCAAATTTGGAAATTGGGAAAGTTGGGAATTATCACACCTTGCATGCATGCAAAGACCAAACCACCAGTCAACACTTTTTTATTATTTGTTATAAAAGCACACTCTATCCACTTCAAAAATTCAACCACCCAATCTCTTTTTTTCTTTCTCCACATTCAAATCTTTTTCTAGTATATATCTTCTTCACATAGTCACCATCCAATAAAATATTAAACTATAGAATATAATATCAAATATCTAGAATTATGAGAAAGCCTTGTTGTGATAACAAAGAAGAAATGCATAAAGGAGCTTGGTCTAAACAAGAAGATCAAAAACTCATTGATTATATCACTAAACATGGTGAAGGTTGCTGGAGAAATTTACCTAAAGCTGCTGGTAAGTATATATATATATATATATATGTATGTCACACCCTTTATTTATTTAGATATCGAGGTAAGATAAGTCCCTGAAAAATCTAGGGTTTGCACCCAAGTACTCCATCTCGATTGACATTTTGAGGGAGTGGGGTCCTAGAGCGAACTACTCATTGTTGTCATGTTGCCCTAGAAGGGTGCACATTTAATTTGGTAGGATCAAAAACATTGTTTCGAGGGAGAGAAAGCGCGTGATCTTTTAATTGAAAAAAAATCGATTATGTAAGTTCAGCTAAACCTATCGGTTTCTATTTGAACTATGCATGCACATGCAAAATAAATTGAGATGTATGTACAGGGTATGAATTTATCTATATACTGACTTAAAATTCTGAATTCGTCTTTGATTATAGGTCTGCTTCGTTGTGGAAAAAGTTGTAGGCTAAGATGGATGAATTATCTTAATCCAAATCTAAAAAGAGGAAATTTTTCTGAGGATGAAGATGATCTAATCATCAAGCTTCATGCTCTCCTTGGCAATAGGTAACTTTTCCATTATTTATCCCTTAAAAGGAATATAAATTCTAGATTTAATTTGATTGCTTTGAAAAATATAAACTATTATCAAATATGGGAATTAATTATGAGATTCATTTCTAAATAGGTTATGCTATTTTTTTTTTTAATATATAATTTATCACTAATTTATTGTTAAATAGAATTAATGACAAATTTATACGATTTAATGCATAACAGAAGTTGTCTATCGCTAATTTATATTTTTTGGTAGTGAACTGATTGACCATAATAATAATTAGTTTCACTAAATAATATCAATTTATATGATATTGTTCGACTCGCTCATATATGAGATTATTAAAAAATAATTAAGTTGATGGAACTTGTGATATCTTAAACAAGTCATATGTAATAATACCTATTTTATGCCTATAAAATGTGAAGTCTAAATTATACATTTTAAAAAGATAATGTAAGAGTGTCGCGTAAAATGAAATTTAGGGGAGTTTCATGTAGCTAGTGTTATTTAAAAATAGAATGACATTTATTTTTCAGATGGTCGCTAATAGCAGGAAGATTGCCAGGAAGAACGGATAATGAAGTGAAGAATTATTGGAATTCTCATTTGAGAAGAAAACTTATAAAAATGGGAATTGATCCAAAAAATCATAGGCTATCTCATTATCTTCACATAAAAAGACTTGAATTACTCCAAGAAAACAACACAAGATTAGAAAATGTTGGAGTAATATCTGATGCTACAAGTTCTTGTGCTAATAAAGATCAACAAATTACAAGTTCATTGCTTGATCTCAATTTAATTCCATAGATAAGGTATCGAAGACGTTCGCGATCATCTAATTAGTTGATTAATAATATGTCCTCTGGTTGATTTAGACATCATCGTTATGAACTTTACGTATTTTTTAAGAAACTTTTTAGAGAATAAAGTACTATAATGTATGGTTTGTTATTGTAACATTTACTTATCAATTTGAAGTACTAGCATTTCTCTTTCTATATTGTTCCTAGAGAGCTACATAGAAACGAATTTATAAGCTGAACATTATAAACGAGTTTGGAATGTTATTATAAATAAATAAATAATAACATTTCAAACTCGTTTATAATGTTCAACTCATAAACTACAAGAAAATTGTAATTTTTCTAGGAATTAGTATAAAAATTTGCAGGAAAATAAGTTTCATGTAAATTCTCGTTTTAACTCCAGAAAAATCCCTATGTAATTCATAGTTTTCTTATAGTCTCACCACTGATAACTTGTCGTAGCGATTCGTGGATCGTTGTTTAAACTAATACTTAACACAAGTTGCCACCAAAGGTTTAGCTTTTGTGGCGATTAATTGCCTCTACAAAAATATATTAAAATTGCCAGGAAAATTACCCAACAAAAAGGTAAAATATTTGAAAAAATTGAACAATTATTTTATTTTTAATCCAATTATTTAATTGCAATTACAATACTTTCCACTTTTCAAATATACAAATAATTTCATTTCCATATTATTCCATCCCACAATTCTTTTGGTTGGTTTATATGTTCGTGTATATGTGTATTTAAGTTTCACTTCAATCTTATTTTTTATTGTCTATATATAGATTTAGAAGTTTTAATTGTCATTAATAAAATATTATTATTTAAATTTTACTTACCCTGTAAACACATAATTTTGAAAATTTATAATAAAGTCTACTACTATATTTGTTCATTAAATTTTGTATTTCATGGATAAAACATTTAGTACAAATAATGAGCGAAACACATTAATAATAAAACATTAAATTTACGTCCAAAATTTTAATAAAAATAACAAAATTAGTAGAGATTATCAAGTTGCCACAAATCTTCTTCCACTATACGAAAAAATGTGAATTACATAGTGATTTTTCTGGGGATTAATATAGAAAAATCCCTATGTAATTCACAGTTTTTTTTTTAGTGTTCAGTGGCAATGAAATCACCATCAAAAGACCTTTTGTAGCGAAAATTTATTAGTCGCAATTTTCATATGGTAATTAAGTTACATTAGGTTAGTTATAGAGCTAGTCCATGGCCATAAATTTTTAAATACTTTTAAGAAGACATTTTTTTGAATTGAAGCGTTGACATATATTATTTGATCATAAACATATTTCACTTTTTTAGAAAAATAAATAAAGGACAAAGACATTAAACATAATTTATACCCATAATTAAGTTTAAAATTTTATCTTTTTTTATAATGAACTATAGCTAGCTAATACATTATTCAAAAAATTTATGGCCAATAAATTTTGCCAAAATTTTTAAAAGGTGGATAAGTTCTCTTAGTATATGTGGCCAAAAGGTACTTTGTTTAATGGTGAAAGCAACTTGTCTATATACATTAATTTTTTGCACAACATTTTGTGAATATTAGGATATAACCATACCAAGACTAAATTTATATATCATGATATGTCACATCAAGCAATATCTTGGGTTATTCATAAATAATATAGGGAAAATTATTGGATTGGCATGTATCTGATAAATAATTACTGATTTTAGCGATATTTTATTTATTTATTATTATCGATAGCAATACTATGTTAAATCTGTAATATGTATTAAAAATGAATTATGTATACAATGTATATGTATTATAACTTTTTAAGATATATTATGTTTGTTTGGCAAGAAATTGACACATTGTATTGTAGTGTATTAAAATGTATGATAAATATATTATCCATCAATAAAACTTGTATTATATGTAAATGATAAATTGTCCATTGTATATGTATTAAAATTGTATTTTATATATATATATATAAAAACTGATCAAGTGAAAATACTTATTATAACTATAAATGATAAATATTTTTTTAATATGTAAGTTTTCTAATAATAATTATGGGAAAACGGATGAGTGATTTGCACAAATAATAATAACTACAATAATATAAATAATAGCATGTGACCATGAAACTTTCAAATATATCTTATATAAATTTTTATAAAAATGATTTTCCATTTAAATTACATATCATGTTTTTAGAAATTGGAGGGTATTAAATCATATTTAGTAAAAGTATATTTAAACTCTAAGTGATACATAAATAGAAAATATTACCTTCAAAATATTTATATATAATGTAAACAAACATTATAGAAGTTGACACAGACGTGAGAGTGTATAAAAATAGCATCAATATAGGTTTCATATAATTTTATACGTTGGTCTTATTTTGTGATTAATTAACATACGAGGGAAGAATTATGCTTAAATACAATATATAATTTTATTAAATACAATTATTTTTTTAGTGACTCGTGATTTTCAATCACCTTTTAATTGCATTAAAATAATTAATTCCTTCATGAAAAAAAGAAATTCTGTTTTTCTTTTTCCCTTTTTCGAATTAAATAATATTTGTCCCATTATTATTTATCTCGTACAACTTTAATTAGGTTACATACATGGCCCACGTAACGTGGGAATATTAATTAAATAGGACAAAAATTACATAGATATGCAAACATAGCCCAACAAATTGGGAAGAAAAAATTATTTTTTTTAATTTCATCACTCAAATAAATGTTATTATATATTGAAGTTCGATAAATCTAAATGTGAACATTACAAAGGTCCATTTTTGAAGATAATGCTTTCATTGAGATTTTTTTTTTCGTTCTTTAAATTTGAATCTGAAATATAATATATGATTAAAAATCAAAGAATTAAAAATCTCTACACATACAAGATTATTATTATTATTTTTTACCAAATTATCTTATCCTTCCTAGCAGGGATAGAGCCATCTTGATACAAGGGGGTTCATCTGAACCTCTTTCGACGGAAAATTATACTATTATAATAATAATATTTTATGTATATATAGTAGATGTCAAACCCCCTTCAGCTGTTTTGTGTGTTTATTTCTACGAATTTTGAACTCCCTTATTGAAAATTCTGGATCCGTCACTACTTCCTAAAAGTATCATTTGATTAAATTTTAATACATCTAATTTGATTTGATGTAAAAATCGATGCAGATACGATACTCCACCATACATTCTATAAATAAGGTTACTTACCCCAACAGTCACATGCCTTTCTTGTCTATTCCAAATTTAGACTCTTTATCCCATTTTACTTTGTTGGGCTAGACCAGAAAAAACTCTTTGTGGTAAGAATATATGATATTATCTTCTTTGTTATCAAATAGTCTATACCTATGGTTTTTCAAAAAGATTTATATATATTTTCTCAATCTTTTATATTATATTAGTAAGCCTTTATAATCTCTCTTCAAAATTTAGTTTTATGTGATTCATAGATCAATTTTTAAGATTTATTATCGTTATTCACATGATTGAGGATTTATGACAGTTTTATTAGGCTTACATTCTTGTGTCAATGCATCTTCAAGCTATTTTTAGTTTGAAAATTGTAGCAAATTGAGCATTGTATTATCATTGTGCTTATTTCACACTCGTTTTGTCAAATCATTAATTTTGATATTGATTGTTGGGGTGAACTAGTGTAGTGATATTCTTAATATAGTGTGATATTATTCACTTTGATCGAAGGGTTAGGTTCGATCTTTTGGGTTTTTTTTTTTCGTCTATTGAAAGCCGTCATCGTGTTAGCCAATCCTCTCCTATTAGATTTGTCAATCCTTTTGTTTTTTTTTCCTTCTCTCTTTCGGTTCTTCACCTCTACTTTATTTGATAAAGACAGAGAATACCACTCTATCAATGACAAAAAAAAAAGTAGCAATTTTATTTTAAATGGTTCGTGAGCTTGAAAATAAAGCGACTTATTATCTATCGATAGATGAAAACAAACTGCTATTAACCAAATTCATACCAATTTTTTGAATACGCGGCATCACATTATTAAGAGTAGTCCTACACCTTATATGTATAGCTTCCTAATCTTCTCATCGTACTATCAATGTGAGTTTTGTAAATACACACATTTTTTTATATATATATATGACATATTTTTCTTTGAGTTTATCTTTAAAAGAATGATACGTTTCTCTTTTTATAACCTATTTTATCTAAATAACATTTTTGTTTTATTATTAATGACATGCGTCGGTTGAAATTTATATTCTTGAAAAAGTTAAGATTTTTCTCAAGAGTTAGAAAATGAAAACTCAAGTGAATCTCTCACAACCACTTATTTCAAAAGGATAGTTTCAAACTCTTTACCTATATCTCACGTGTATGATAATACTTTTTAAAAAATATCAAATTTCGTATAAAATCAATCAAACACCTCATATAAAATAAGACACAGAGAGATTATTTCTTTAAAGTATGTACAAGAAAAATAGACATCAAAGAAAAAATGAGTAAGTCTTTCTATGATCCTAACAAGGATAAAATACAAGAAGCTTGGTCTAAAGATGATAGTAAGTACATTTATATTTCGTTTCGTAATTTATAGCACCTATCATGTTAATATATCTGAGACTTCTTAATTAACTAATCATATTTTTTTTTCTTATTTTAATATTTATCATGCAAAAGATGAGATTATATATCCATCATATAATTATAATTTCAACATTATAATTTTATTTTGAACTAAATAATCGTGCAATTTAATTAATTTGTTTTGTGTTTATAGGTATGGCTAATTGTTGTTCTAAAAGGACAAAATTTTCTAAGGAAGAAGATGATCTTATCATCAGGTTTCATGCTCTCCTTGGTGACAGGTTTATATAGCCAACTCGAACTTATATAATAATATGATCGATTCATAAATTTAATTATTTTTTCATGTGTTATAGTGATTTATCGTTTATAGATCGATCATGTTTAAGTTAATAAGTTTTGAATTTAAAATAAATTCATACTTTTTTTTGAAAATTAGTTACAGTCTATTTCCCTCTATTGCGTAAAATAATTGAGTAATGACGGTTTCTTAATTATTTTTTTTTTACATTTCAGATGGTCGCTTATAGCAGAAAGATTACCCGGACATAGTGATATTGAAGTGAAGAATTATTGGGACTCCCATTTAAAATTAAAACTTACAAAAATGGGAATTGATCCAATGAATTATCGTATACATGAATATGTTCATAAGAAAAATCTCGATTTTTTCTCATCGAGAAATAAAAAATTATTCAATGGAGAAATTTCTGATGCTGAAAGTTCTGCATAATAATATGTTTTTTTTTTCAATTTTTTTTTTAGTTTATGTGATATGTTGATAGTTCTTTTACACAACAATATGCACCATCAAATTTATTATTTTTCTTTTTATTTTGAGATTCACATCATCTTTCAACATCTTATTAATTAAGATCACGATAAAACAAATCAACTTACTCTAAATTATTGAACGTGAAATAAAATAGAAAATATCGCATAATAAGTAGTGTAATAATCAAATAGGAGAAAGGACTTCTCATCAGTTTATTTAACAACTCAACAAATTGACATATTCATTCTATATGGAAATTATATATCTTACATACGTGGCATTCTGAGTGTATCATGCAATATAGGACACGTGTATCTAGTTTTTTAATTTTATATTGTGTACATCCAAAGTTAAGGACCATCGTTGCCGATTGACCTCAAGTTAAGGGTCTTAATAATATATTATACATTGAAATTTCTTCACATTAACTAGATATCTTATTTCAAATTATCCTTCAAGAATTAGGAATTTTCTTGTTTAGGACCAAGGATTTGTTTCCTCCCATTGTGAATTTACTCGATATCAATTTGAATTAATAATTCAGTGGACTACGAATATCAAGTGATTAAATTGAATAAACAAAACTTTATATATAAAAAGAGCATTTGGTGAACGATAAATCATAAATTAAGTAACACAAGAAGATTTGGATTATCATATTCAAATTATAATATACTTTACATAATTTTTTATATTTGAATATTAATTTTAAGATATTAAATTCATCTAAATAAATTTAACTCAAAAAATCACTTCAATTTGATTCTAATAAAGTTAAAAATACTGCATAAATTAGGATGTAACGAAATAATAATCAATCATACACCTAATCAAAATCTTTTTTTTTTATTAAGAGACAAAATTAATATAAATTGACAACTGATAGATGCTGATTTTTTCTACGGTAATATTCTTAAATATTTATATTAATATTAATTTATTTGACAAAATCAATGTTGATATAGCAATTATCTCAAATAAATAGTATTACCTCTTCCAATTTTTAGTTTTTTTTTAAAAAAAAATATTTTTTCCTTTTTTTTAACATAAAGTATAACAAATATTTCAATATATTTTATATATCTGTCAATGTTGATATAGCAATTTTCTCAAATATATAGTATTACCTCTTCCAATTTTCAGTTTTTTTACATGAAGTATAACAAATATTTTAATATATTTTATATATCTTTAATTTAAAATAAAAATAAAAAATTTGTATGGAGTTAAAATTAAATAAAAAAAAATTGCAACAACAACAATTTAACTCGAGCTTCATTAATACCCATTAGTGTTTGTACTGACACTTATCCACCAAAAAGAACACAACCACCATGGCCGGCGGAGAAGCCACCGCCGTTGCCGGAGACCACCCTATTGCCACCCTACTCCGGCTACTCCATGAGGTGTCACAGATCTCAATTGCTGGATTTTATGGTAAATTCAAGAAAGATTGTACAGATTTAGCAAGAAGAGTTACACTTTTGGCTCATTTGTTTGATGAGTTAAATGACACAAATACCCTTTTGGGTTCTTCATCTTCTTCATTCAATTCTTGTTTTTCTGATCTCTCTGTTGCTCTTCAAGCTGCAAAACAACTACTTTTAGCAGCTAATGAACTTGATCCCAAGATCCACTCTGTAAGTGTCCTGTTTAGTAAAGTTTCAATCTTTTTATCTATGTGTTGATTCCCATTTTGTCATATTTTTGCATTTGGTGTAGTAAAGTTTCAATCTTTTTATCTATTTCTTAATCCCATCTTGTCATATTTTGCATTTGGTGTTGTAAAGTTTCAATCTTTTTGTCTATTTGTTGATTCCCATGTTGTCATAATTTGCATTTGGTGTTGTAAAGTTTCAATCTTTTTATCTATGTGTTAAATCCCATGTTGTCATATTTTGCATTTGGTGTTGTAAAGTTTCAATCTTTTGGTCTATTTATTGATTCCCATGTTGCCATATTTTGCATTTGGTGTGGTAAAGTTTCAATCTTTTGGTCTATTTGTTGATTCCCATGTTGCCGTGTTTTGCATTTGGTGCAGTAAAGTTTCAATCTTTTATCTATATGTTAATTCCCATTATGTCAGAGGTGGAGTCGAGATTTGAAGCTTATGGATTCGGAATTTTAGTAAGTTTCTAGATTTGGCTGAACCCATAAGCTATAGTTTGTCTCTGCCTCTGCATTATAGCCTAGCTACGCCCCTGAATTGAAAGAAATGTGTGTGCTGTTAAATATGATCCGTCCATTCAGTTTTTACGCTTTGCTGTGAATATGCATACATTGATGAACAACCACGATTTTTAAATTCTATGGTAGAATTGCCAAGAAGATTCATCTGATTCAAATAGGAACTGAAGATTTATTAGTAACAAAAGTTTTATGGTTAAATAACTTGTTTGTCACTTAATTTGACTTTGCGAGCCATGAACTTAAGCTTTTGCTAGTGAAACCATGAGATGGATCAACAATGTTTCTAGTTTTATTCAACCACCTTCGTATATCAGCTATGTTGTCAAATTATGCTCCCGATCATCTTATTCAATGCACTTCTTTTTTATTCTGATAAGTCCAATTTTCTTGTGAGGCCTTAGCTCTTACGACTCACTGCTTATCAGTTGGACAAAGTCCAAGAGTAATCCTTAAGCAGTCTAAATGAGCGCATTTAAATTTAGATGATCTGTCCATAGAAAATTAGGAAGCTATTCGATTTGGTCTAGGAATCAAGACTGCGGTCAATCTTGCTACAATTTCATTGGTAGCCGACTAATGATTCTGCTAAAAAAAATTCTTAAAATGGTGGTGTTTGTGCCAGCGTGCATGTAGTTTTTGCTTCTGTTCGGATTTGAACGCTGGTTTCCCATGATCCATACCAACTTCGTTGACTGCTAGGACGGACCCTTGGGTTCACTATATTGGTTATATATCCAACTTGTGCCTCCAAAATGCGGAAATGGAACAGATTGCCTGTGTTAATCACATTGACAATTGAGAAAAACAACTTTTTCTTCCTTATTGAGGTCTCTGTATTATTTAATGATGTCTCAATCCTCATTCAAGGCAGTGTCTTATACCTCCTAATATGTGCTTTTTCTTGACTCAAGGATGTCGCAGTGAAGAAAATAAACTTTCGGTTTCAATGTGTTACATGGAAATTGGAGAAAGCCCTTGGTAACTTCCCATATGATCATTTTGACATATCAGAAGAAGTACAAGAGCAGGTTTGCGTTGAGCTTTGCCTTTTATCTTTTCCTGTTGTGCTCGTCCTTTTGCTATTTCCCCCTCTGATATTTCTTACTTTTTCCAGGTTGAATTGGTCAGAGCACAGTTGAGACGAGCCACAGAAAAGTATGGTGGCCCTGTAAAGTCAAACTTATTATCTCGAGCATCGTCACAACCACTGGATAAAGAGATTGATCTACTCCATTCAGGAAATAGTGGAATTGGTACTTTACATATAGAAAATATTGGCAATATTGATCATGAAGTTAGGCCAAAAGTTGGACGTGTTCCTCGAGGTAGTGTTCGAAACCAAAGTTATTGCAGTCGGATTGTTCAGGAGTCGGAAAGAATAGGAAATTCATCCAAATTGTCTGGGGTTGGTGATCCGGAGATTTTCGGGGAAGATGACTCTCCGCTTAAGAGTCACGAGGAGAGTGAAAAGTCCAACTGTCCTGTAACTCCTACAGAGTTTATTTGCCCTATATCCCTTGAGCTCATGAGGGATCCTGTTATTGTGGCTGCCACAGGGCAGGTAATATGCGTGTAACTCCATTTACTTTAGATTGAAGGGTCAATTACAGTAAAACACACCTAAAGTGTTTTGTTTTTTCGAGTTTCATACCTGAACTATTCTGTATGCGAATTTTTTATCTGAACTATCACCAACTATTTATCAAAAACATACCTCAACTATCATTGTTCCCTTTTCCTACCTTAACGGTACGGTGGTGATATTTCATGTAGAAAAAGGCAACAACTTATAGTTGAGGTGTGTGTTGATAAATAGTTGGTGAAAGTTCATGTAGGAAACTCACACACCTGATAGTTGGGAGGTATAAAACTCGAACAACCGGATTCTTTAGATGTGTTTTTGACCATTACTCTTTACTTTAACATGTCTATGGATGTCTTTGGTTGTTTATTCGATAGGAAATCTTTAGCTTCTCCAGAATTTGTTCCAATGTACTCGTTTTGTAACCTTACAGACTTATGAGAGATCGTACATACAACAATGGATAGATGGCGGCCACACAACATGCCCAAAAACTCAGCAACAGCTCCACAATCTCACGCTTACCCCAAACTATGCTCTGCGAAATCTAATTATTGATTGGTGTGCAAAGAACAATATACAACAGCCTACCGTATTTGCAAAGGGGAAAATAAAGAGAAGTGATGGATCATTTCGCTATGTTATTGGGGAAATAGGAGCTATGGAGGTACTTGTCCGAAAGCTTTCAAGCAGGTCCGTGGAGGATTGCAGGGCTGCAGTAGCCGAGATCCGTTCACTTTCCAAAAGAAGCACGGACAACAGAATTTTGATTGCTGAAGCGGGAGCAATTCCAGTCCTAGTTAAGTTGTTGACATCTGAAGACACGCAAATCCAAGAAAATGCAGTCACTGCCGTTCTTAACCTTTCTATATTCGATGACAACAAAAGGATTATAATGCTATCTGATGCCATTCCTTCTATCGTTCAAGTTCTCAGAGCGGGGAGCATGGAGGCAAAAGAGAATGCAGCCGCAACCATTTTTAGTTTGTCGCTTGGAGACGAGAATAAAATACTAATAGGCGCGTCAGGAGCCATACCAGCTCTCATAGATTTGCTTCTGACAGGAAATACCAGAGGAAAAAAAGACGCTGCATCAGCATTGTTTAATTTGTGCATATATCAAGGAAACAAGGGTCGAGCTGTTCGTGCAGGGATTATACCAGCGCTGCTGGAAATGCTGACGGATTCAAGCAGCTGCATGGTCGATGAACCTTTGACCATTCTTTCCGTCCTAGCTAACAACCTAGAGGCTAAGGAGGCCATAGCAAAAACTAGCACAATCCCAGTATTGATAGATCTTCTTAGGACAGGTCTATCTCGTAGTAAAGAGAATGCAGCTGCCATCTTACTCTCGTTGTGCAAGAGAGATTCCGAGAACCTTTCTTGCCTTTGTAGGCTCGGTGCTGTTATACCTCTTACACAGCTCACAAAGAGTGGCACGGAGAGGGCCAAGAGGAAGGCGACTTCACTGTTGGAGCATATTAGAAAGTCTCAGCAACATAGCACGCGCATTTAGGTACTTCTCGTTATTTATCCTTTCATTCAGATCTGACCACGAATATTACACGTTATCTTTTACAGTGTGATCGACTTAAAACAAGCATGAGAACAAAGCCATTCTCATTGCTTTACAGTTCATATATATATATCTAATTTACTCAGTTTTCGAGTGTGCCATAGATTGATATCTGTTTTTCTTTTACTCAACTACCAGTTCATTACATCTATTGCGACGATGATGTATAAACTAGTGTACGATACAGGACATTTTAATATATACATAAATATATTTGGAGAAGTGTGCTTTTTGTGTTGCTTGTCAATAGCTTGTGTTTGTGGCATCTTCATTGAATTAACCAAAAAGTTTGGTTATATGAATCTTGATATTCCCTTCTGAAACATAGCAATGGAATGTTAATACTATGGTAATGGAAGCAAGTTGAACCTGAAGCATGTCTAGCATTAGAGTCGAGGGTCAAAAACACACCTAAAGTATCTCGACTTTTTTGAATTTCCTACTTGTATTATATTATCAGGTGTATGAGTTTTCTACTTGAACTATCATTAAATGTTTATTGAAATACGTCTCAACTACTAGTTCACTTTTTTTCTGCCTGAAATATCACTATTGTTCAGGGAGGAAAAGGAAACAACTTATACTTAGAGGTGTGTTTCGATTAATACTTAGTGATAGTGTAGGTATAAAACTCAAAAATTCAGCGAGAAAGATTGAATTTTAGACACCGCTAACAGACTAATGGTGTTACAGGTCCGTTTTGGTATTAAAAACAACTGTGCTTTTCGGGCGAATGGTGAGTTCTAGAGATCTTGTTACAACTAACTCTAGGCGCCACACGATATCTTTTAGATATTATAGTTATACTGAGATATTGTTAAAGAGAACATATAATATACTTAACATATATAATATGAAAGTCGGTTTCAAAGAAAACTTTTAATCTTTATAGTGAAATCAAAAACTTTTTTTTTTTAGGTACACATCCAAGCAACTTGATTAATTTTTTGTCAATATTAAACTCATAGTGACAACTTGAATTTTTAGTTGAATTTTCTCCAAAATGGAAGAACTAACCAAATTGCTTTGCAATAAATTAAAGTTCTTTCTTTTCAAGTATTAATTCGAGTAACAAGTTGCATGTACCTAAAAATTAAAAATTGACTAACCAAACGCTACATGCAACCAATATTTTGTTACCTTTTGCTAAAAGTTGGATAAGGGGGAGGATTTATGATAATTTTTTATTAATTTACGTGAATTTAATAGTTTTTTATAAATACATATATTAAGAAATTTATGAAATGTTTTAAATATTTAATTATATACTTAAGTTGTTTTAGCTTGAGATTATTGTAACTTGCAAAGATTTATAAATTTCAGATTCTTAATCGATTTTTATATGATGAATTTATGTGTTGTCTAAAGAAAGTTCAAACATACATCTCTTCTTATCAATAAAGGTCCTTGGAATAAACTCTTTTTAGTCCCTAATTAGTATTTAAAAAAAAGGGAGAATAAAAGAATAACAATAATAATTAACAATTATTTTTTATTCTTAAGTATATGTAAAATTAGTATATAGTGAGTGTCATACTAATTCATCGATAAATATAGATAGTGTAGAAAATTTAAATGGGATGAAGAGTTAATCTAATAGCAGTTAACACCCGTTTAAACGAAAAATAATCATCAGATATATAATATATATATAATTTATGTGACAAAATTTAACGGATTATTTAAGCTAGTGGTGGTTACCTTTGGTAAAATTGTGTCTTAGGTATCATTAATTAGAATTTGTACGAAATATCATAGTGTAGAGTGTCTTTTGTCCGATTTTTATATCTAATCGAGCTTCTTTGAAATTATATCATTACCTCGTATTTTTTAGAATAAAATACTATAATTAAAATTCACATATATAGTCTGACTCTCAATAAACGAAAAAAAGCAAAATGAGCCTGATTAATTTACAAGATACATTATTAGTACTAATAAGTATAGTGAAAATTTGCCAACAATACATAATTTTAGTACTAATATAAGTAGCTAAAAACTTTGGTACACTATAGAAAAGCTATATAATATTTTTTTTTTCTAATTACCATTTTTGTTAATTAATTAAGAAGCTGCCTCTGCTAATTGGATCTCCCCTTCTGTTATTGGCAAGAACCCTACACGTTTCTGCATTACATTAGCCAAAAAAAAAAAAAAAATTAACCAAAAGAAGATTATACAAAATCAAAATTAGTTACACTAATTATTAATTAGTTACGTTATCTCTTTAAACTTATTTAAGTTATCATAAGTTTTCCATAATTATATGTTACGTTTTGAATTTTAGGTGTGGTGTATAATAATTATTATTGTTGTTACACTACCAAAAATGCTTACTTAATTCGAACTGTAATTAGTTAATTAATTAACCAATAATTTAGGCATAACGAATTAATAATTGAAGTTGAAAGAATGAGTTGGGTGTTGTTTTGGTTAATCAAAAAAATTTGGAGCTCAAATAAATGGTTGATAGTGGTGTTCGAATCAGTTTACGTCATTTAAACTATTAATCAAATTTCTACTATCTTTTGATAGTGGATAATAGGCATTTGATGTAATAATTTAAATGACGTAAATTGATTCGAATAATTTAGCGGACAATTATTCTTGAAAATATAATTTAACTAGCCGGTAAAACCTTATTCACAGTATACATAATTTATTAAATTTAACGTGTTTTCATGTTGTGTAAATATCTTCAACTATATCATTACTCTCTAAGCGTGAACTTAGACTAATATCAAATGAAGATTCATTCAAATTTATATGATGGTGTCTGAGTGGATATAAGAGTTTAAAAAATGAACAACTTTTGAAAATTATAAATATTTGTGTGATTATAAATAAGATGAGAACGATACCTCTCGCGCTTTGACCCCTTTCTTAACTATTCCTTCATTATTATGACTTTGTTCCATCAAAGGTTCATTTCCACCATTGTTGTTATTCATGCAAAGTTTCATAATTTTCTGAGCAACCTCATTCTCATCTTTGCTTTCCATCATCAATTTCTCCACCTCCGCTTTCGATAACCTCAACTTCAGTCTCGTAGGGTGGCCCTGAGCCGGCCCACCACTATTGAGTATATCTAAAGTAGAGTTATTTGTATGACTGGATGAGTACTCGTGAGTACTCATCGTCATACTAGTAGGCTTCATGATTGACAAGTCGGACACTGATCTCCTTGCTAGCATTAGTGTCTCGAGCCGTTCCTTCGCGCTCATTTGGATCGCGGAACGGGCCCTAAACGGGCTTTTTTTATTCTCTTCGGGTAATTTGGGTAATTCAACAAGAAAATAAAGCCTTTTGGGCTTTAACTCTTGTTGAGGCTCTAATGGCTTTGCTCGAACTCCGAAATGCTTTACTTCTTCCGATTCTAATAATACCATCGATGGATAATTTTTCAAAACCTCGTTTGCATAAACTGGGGTTTTGAATTTCATCGTTTGTCCATCGATTTTCATCACCTTTGTACTCTTTTTTCTTCCAAGAATAATATTCCCCATATTTAATTTCATTTTTCAAATCTAACAACCAAAAAAAAATGTAACATTTATAATTATAAAGCTTAGAGATGAGCTCAAATTAAATGCAAGTGGGTGGCAAGATATATGAGTTGGGGCCAAAGAAAAGCTCAGAGTTCTCGAAAATGTAGGCCTACTTTGACAATTTTTTGGAGAAAAAAAAAAGATAATTAGAGTCTTAATTTGTTTTATAATATATTTGTGATAATTCTTTTATTTAATATTTTTTAAAAAAAATATATAAAAATATAACATTCAAGGTTTATTCTTATTATAATATTAAAATCATATTCATCTTGTTAATTCATAATTTACTTTATATTGAACTTTCACATTATATTATTCACGCTTGAGTCGAAAATTTATTTTATCTTCTGAACTAAGCTTTTAAGATCGTTTTTCTCGATTTGCGTGCTAGAGAATCAAGTACGTACGTTATCAAACCATGTTACCACATTAATAAATGCACATGCATAGCCCTTAGCTAAACTTCAACAACATATTTAGTCGTCTTAATAAATGAATTTTCACATGCATACCTTTTAATTTGTATAATATGTATCACAACAAGTCCAAAACTAAAAGGAGGCAAAATGGTGTAAATAAGATAATTAATTATAAGTAGTATAATTAGTCTAACAAGTATATTTTTCTGTTTAATCTGTCTAAAAATATTGCGTATATATAATCATTTATAATTTGTTTATCAAAATACGACCCCATAAAATAGGACGGAAAAGGATTAGTGTAAATTGTCAAGGTAACCTAATCATTGGTTAATTATTTTACTAAGTAAGTAATAATTAGGATACTTAGGTAGAAAAAATATACGTAAATCATGGTGAATATATCATATAGTTATCATAAGTTACACCAATATTGACCTTTTCTAATAATTTCTATATGTTGTCCCCACTAAAAGTATGCAAATTAAATTCAATCTACAAAATATCAATTATTTCAATACACGTATATGTTACAAAAAGTTGTTAATAATTAAATAAATAATCATACTCACGCAAAGGTAAAAAGTAGTGGACAAAAGAATTTTGTTTACGTTGTCAACATGATTTTTTAAATACGGGAGTCAAGGATGAACATCGAGATTTCAAGTTATTCCGATCAGATATGAATTTTCAGAGGGAGGAAATTTCATTTGAAACAAATTTTGATTCGATATTTTTATATATATTTTAAGTTTAACTCAAATTAATCGATTAGAAAAAATTAATATTTCTTTTTATCTTAGAACAATTTTAAGCCTTTTTGAGGCATGTAATAATAAGTAATAAATAACTTCTATTGACTTATTAATACCTTTGCTACTTAGAAGGTATAATTTTCTACCGTCAAAAATAAAATGTTAGTCCCGTTCATAAAAAATGAGATATCGTTATTTTGTTTGTAGAAATATTTAATTATTTAAAAATAATAATTATATACCACAAATACTATGAGGTGATTAATTCTTTAGTTTAAGGATATGATGGACAATGTAATAAGAAGACTAATAATTAATTTAAATTATTATTTTAATTACAAATAGTACTTTAATATCATGTTATTTATTAAGGATACATAAAAATAACAATAATCAATTTGTCTAGATTTGTATGCTTTTCTTGATGTGTATTTATTACAATGTACTATTGCACCTAATATGTTTGAAGTTTCAATCCCAATTATGTTGAACAATAAATTTAGGTCGATATATATATATATATATATATATATATATATATATATATGAAATGATTAAATGACACATTTTAAACATTTTTATTATGACATGCTGTTGTAGCCCAACAATTTCAGAGCCAATGTTTGAATCTCACAAACAACAAGCCGCATCCATTTAAAAGAACTTTTGCCGGACAATCACCCTTCATGATATTTCTAGCTCTATTAATTCTTNTATATATATATATATATATATCGATCGATAAATATCACTTTCATTTCATTTATTACATTTAGTTAAAAATAAGTGATTAAAAAATAATTACTTCTCATTAATCTAATTTATATAATTAATAATCATTTTATATATTTATTTACTCAATAATATGGAAAGAGATTGATATGATGAAAAACAAAATAGTATTAAACTAAAATCAATGAATTAACAAAAACATTTTTGTTTAATTATACTATTAGTCAATGTAAAAGGGATATATATAAAAAAAGTAAAAGCAAATCCAAACTAGTAACATTTTATCCTTAGCCAAGATACACAAATATTTATGATTCATTTTAAATTATTTATTTTTACAAATAAAATAAAAATTATTCAGGCGAGGAATCAAATCTTCACCGATAAAGTAAGAATTCAACTGACTAAACTATTAAGATTTTTCATTGTATCATAAATTAAAAAAAGTCTTTTTCTTTTTTACAAGTACATATATCTTGTTTTTTGTTTTGAGCTACTAAGATTTTCATTTACAAATTATTTTATATCATAAATTTTCGTATATTTAAGCAAGTTTCTTGACGATGTATTATAAATAATAATGTATTTAACACGTCAAAAATTTTTGCAACTAACTAGCTACTATATTTAGTATAAAAGAAGTCAAATTTTGTGTATCTAAGTTTGTCGATACGCACATCGCTGAGGGCAAGCTGATGAGAGCAGGTAAAATAAAAAGATCGTACACATAACATATATAAGCTAGTAAATTCGAATAAAAAATAAAATATTACATCATAGAAAAAAAAGACGAAATATTATATAAAAATTATTTACACCAACTATTTATATTATTATTATTATTATTATCGCTAGCTATTGAATGTTTTTTTTTTCTTTCTAATTTCTATTATTATTCTTATTGGTTTAAGAAGCAGCCACTGCTACTTGAATCTCTCCTTCTGTAATTGGCATAAATCCTACTCGTTTCTGCATAATAATAATTTTTAAAAAATAGGTTAATCCAAAGAAGAATATTATAAAAAAAATATATATATTTATCCAAAATTATTTTTGTATATTTAATTTGTAACAACTAAAAATCTCATCATACGTAATCACGGACTGAATAATATGTTTCAACAAATTTTATTTTTCTAAATTATAATAAAAATTATGTTTGGTACACTACCAAAAGCTAGTGTTTATCTTTTAACGAGTAGTTAACCAATAATTTTCATGATATTATGCCTAAATATTAAACATAAATAATATTATATAGTTGGAGTTATCAAAGTTTTACTTATGGTTCACTTTAATACGACTTAGATATTTTGTAATTATCTCATCGAATATATTTATTATATCGGGAAAATAGAATTTTCAGAAAAAGAAATATTTATATAACAAGATTTTAGGTATTTTTAAAATCTTAAATACCAATTTGTATTTAAAGTTTTTATGATTAAATGTTTATTTTCAAATAAAATAAAATAAAAAAGAGATAAATTCTGGTCAAACATCCCTAAATGTGTGTTTCATTTTAATCTATTTACTAAACGTGTTTCTATTTCCTTTTTGCACCACCTTTGACTATATCAAATGAGGAAATTAAAAAGCAAAGTTCAATTTTGTAACTTTCTCTGTCACAATTTTGTTAAATTAATAACGAAAATTTAAGGGGAAAAAACAATTAAAACTTATAATCTAAAATTTGAGATTAAGCTATACATATATTGATGTGACTATATATAATTCTATGATCTAGTCAATCTCTAGTCAAAAAGTGATCATTTATATTCGAATCAGTTTACACATATTTCAATTAATTTCACGAGTATGAAATATTTACTTTTATTTGTATAACTTTAGAATTATGATAAGAACAATACCTCTCTTGATTTGAGTCCTTTCTTTATTGCTCCTCCATTATTATGACTTGTTCCACAATTGTTGTTATTCATGCAAAGTTTCATAATTTTCTCAGCCACCTCATTCTCATCTTTGCTCTCCATCATCAATTTCTCCACCTCCGCTTTCGATAACCTCAACTTCAGTCTCGTAGGGTGGGCCTGAGACGGCCCACCACTATTGAGTACATCTGAAGCAGAGTTATTATTATTATCATTATTATTATTATTATTATGATAAGCCGAACACTCTTCAGTCACAATACTAGCTGGCTTCATGATTGACAAGTCAGACGTGGATCTCCGCGCTAACATAAGTGTCTCTAGACGATCCTTAGCGCTCATTTGGATCGCGGAACGGACCCTTCTAGTGCTCTTTTTGTTCTCTTGGGGGAATTTAGGTAATTCAACGAGAAAATAAAGCCTTTTAGACTTTAACTCTTGTTGAGGCTCTAGTGGTTTTGCTCGCACCCCGTAATGCTTTACTTCTTCTGATTCTAATAGTACCATCGATGGATAATTTTTCAGAACCTCGTTTGCATAAATTGGGGTTTTGAATTTCATCGTTTGTCCATCGATTTTCATCACTTTTGTTGTTTTTTTTCCTCCTAGACTGTTCCCCATTTTTTGGATTTTTTTTTTGGGGGGGAATTTAAAAGCAAAAATAAGAGAGAAGAATTTATGATGAAAAATTGTTGTTTTGGGCTTTTATAGAATGTTGGGATAATAAATAGAAGAAATGGAAATTAAAAGTTGGTGTAAGATAAGGACAAGGAGTAGTAATTGTTTGTTAATGGGTCAAAGAAAGAGTGCAGATTTGAAAAATATGGAAATATTAATTTAAAGTTTAATAAAGTTGTGTAATAATTAGCTATTTTTACACTATTAGGTCATGTTTATTAATCATGTATTCAATCTTATTCTTTTCATGAATAATATAATGTTGTAAAACATACTATTGATAAATATCTTTTGGATGATATAATGGTGTAAAATATATTGTTTACGTTGATGGTTTATATATAAAAATTTAAATTTGATTTTAACCATCTAGAAAAAGATTAGAAAGTAACGACTAATGAGTAGTATTATGTAGTTGTTAGGGTTTTTAGTTGGACATTGTTTGTTGAAAAAAATATTGTATATACAAGTAAAATGATACATATAGTGATTAAATAATATATTATGGACATCCTTGATACAATTGGCTATGGTAGCCCAGCGATTTCAGATGTCTCGAATGAGTCATTACCCTTGTGTTTGAATCCATAAGTCGTGAAATTTCTGACTTCATCACTAATTACACATTTAAACTATTTCAACATAGAATATACTAATAGTAATATAATTTGCTAATTTTTAACAACTCATAAGCAAAGGGACTAGAAGTTTGTATTTAATTGTTGGAAGGTTAACTTTGACTACTTAGATATCTCAAGGATTGTAATATTAGTTTTTTTTTTTGTTTTTTTTTGTATTTGGAGATCAAACTATAATAAAAAAGCATAAAATTTAGTCGTACTAGGTATTTACACTAAATCAATACATACATGTTATATGTTTAAATTTATAATTTATTTTATTTTATTAAATCACGTAATAATACATTTTTACATAAACTTAATATAAATACTCGATACGATAATTTTTTCTAATAAAGAGTGATTACCTTTTTTGTTGAGATAACTTTTCCAATAAAAATTGATTACTTTTTCTTGTTTCATATTTCTTTGTTTGTTTGCATAGTTGGTTGTGGTCTTTATTTATTTATTTTTAGTCTATGAAAAGAATACCTTAGTTTTGTCATATTCGTTTTTGTAATTAATTTATTCAATAACGTTGCTTATTTGTATGCCAAGAAAACAATTATGTCCCCTATTTAATGCCATATATCGAATTTTAGAACCCTTCAATTTCTACTTTATATTATTGCAAGTGTAATAAATCGTAACAAACTCGAATTCGAGCTTTGTATATAAAAAATTTAATAATATAATATTTCTCTCTAATAAAAAAAAATAGTAAAAAATAACAGTACTTCTTATTAATATGAGTTATGGTGTACTTAGTAATAAGACTATTTCATTATTGAGAGCATCAGCTCTAAATAGACTATACGATACATGATTGAATTTTATTAGGACTCCTCATATGTAGAACAATTAAGACATTGAGGATTTTATTAACATTATATACACAAAATGTGTCAATAAATCAAATCTCCATTTTGTACTCATCTTCTCATTCATATTCAATAAATAAATATATTTTTTTTAAGAAAAAAAAGCTCCGTGAATTATGGGGAACGATTATGATGATTAACTTAATTTGGTATATTATTTAAAATTAATGTAAACTCATTGGTTAATTAAATAATTAAGAATTTAGCTTGTTTAATTAATGAAAAAGACTTGCGTAATTCACGGTGTTAATCCGTGAATTAGTAAAAGAACTCCCATTCCGTTGTCATCATGTGTTTTTTTGGGCCGATAATTATAGTGTTCGAGTTAACTAGCCAACATTTAATTAATTTTACGAAATATTTGAAACTTTTTTTATTAATACATAGTATCAATGATTTTATTCATCAAAGTTTAGACGAATACAAATAAATTATCTAGTCTTTTTCACTTAAGATTATAGAACAATACTGAGTACAAAAATGTAACTCTTTAGGTTTCTCTTCTTACCTCTCTAAGCAAGACAATTAACTTCATTATATAACCATACTTTCTTTATTCGTATTGAAATTTAATTCTATAGCGCTACGATCTCAATCTGTTGAATATAACTAATCATGTTAATATTTTAATTACGAATCCTAAATGTTGAAATATTTTGTGTGCTTTAACTTTAATTTTACTTTCTACACTCTTTTTATTGAGTCAAGCGATCTAATATAGTGGACGTATATAAGAACTTAAGAAGCCATCACCAAACCAGAATGTTAAAAAAAATTGCAGTAACATTTTTTTCAATATTTTTATATGTATCTACAATGTACGTAAAATTATAATATAATTATATTCACAAATTCAAATTCTAAATATGAAAAAAAAATTATTAGGAGTATAACTCGAAATGAGAGCAATTATAACATTCGAATGATTACAAAAGGACAACAATATTTGGATAAATTAGTCAAAAACACATATAACACGTTACATTCAGTCCCAATTTAGAGGAGTTTTACACCTTTGACCAAAAAAAAAAAAGATTGTAGTAAAAAAAATTCTTCAAATTAGAGTTGATTTATATAATTTTTGTAATATGAGAGGTCAAAAAGTAACTTAAATAGTAACAATAGTTCCAACAAAATGCATCATTTTAGTCAATGTTATAATTTCTCAACTATAGTCTTGTAACGTAGATTGACGGAGCCATGAATTCAAATAAGAAAAGTAATATATATATGTATATATATTTGAAAAAATCGTTTTTCTATTGATAATGAAAGAACAAATTGGAAAATAGTAAATTTGATAAATTGATATTTATTTTTCTATCGTCTCATTTTTATCACACAACTTTCTTTTTGTATATTTTTCAAGTCAAAAATAATTTCATTCGTTTTTATTCTATTTATATAGTATAATTTTTCAACGAATTAAAAAGTGTTCTGATCCGTCCTTGTTTCTAATGACACATTATTTTTCTTATATCATACTAGTAAAATGCCCCACAATTATAGTTCTAGTCAATAATATGTTATGTCTAATATTTTACCTATTTTTTCTTATAAAGTACTAGTAAAATCCTCCATAATTCTAGTTCTAGTCAATAATCTCTAATATTTCACCTAATTTTTAATTTTTTTTTGAAACTTGAATTAACATTTTGTCAAACTATCAACCTCAATGTCTAGGTGTTCCATGTGCTATATATGTTCATATTTTTTTTAGAAGGAGAAAAAAAAAATCAAGCTCTCATTATTAGAATGGAATTTATTTGCATACTTTGAAAAAAATAATATTTTTTTTTCAAAAAAATGCAGCTCTGTAAATTTTAAAATATCAATTTTTCAGAAAATTTGCTAGAAATTAAAATATCAAAAAAAAAATTATCAATTGAATATAGGAGGTGTAGGAAATATTCAATTGTAAATAATATATATTGGTTTATCATAGATATACTTGACCTTTTAATTAAATTATGATCAAAGTTTCTTTTTCTTTTCTTTTTTTTTGGGCTAAAGAAAGAAAGGATTTTATTTAATTTCGATAATGAGAAATTTCATCGTCTATACAAAAATGAAATTAATTTCACCGTCTATTCAAAATTGAGAACAAGTACACAAATTTGGAAAAATGAATATCATGATGATTTTAATTAATCTAATATTGTATGAACCTTTGTCCATTTGAATTATTCTTTATCACATATATTTAGCTTGTATTAAATTAAACATGTTGCAAAATTAAAACATTTATATTAATTTAGAATTCGAATAGACATGTAATTTTGTCATTACACTACATTTTCATGTCTAATATAATTTTAAAATGATTAGTTCTTGAAAAGGAAAATAATTTTTTTTTCTTAAGAGACACAAAAATTCAACCTACTTGTAATAATATTGGTGTGAACATATAAAAATCAGAAAAAAAAAAGTAAAAAGGTATGAAAACTTGACTTTGTAGGATAATTAAGTTAGTAAAAGTCAGCTTATAATACAATTAGTTTAGGTGAAAATTCAATGATTAATTATAGAGGGGCCTAATAAATCTCATAGTCATGATCTTTAGAAAGAAAAAAAAGATACCTAATTCAAGTCGAAATTGTAAGTCGATGAATATGATAATAATATGTTTGGTCAAGCTTCTAAAATCGACTTATTTATTTGTTATTGTGTTATGAAGAATTCGTTGAAGTGTTTTAAACGATAATAATTTCTGCATATGATTCTTAATCTTAATTAGTTTTAGTTAATCAAAAAAATCTATTTTCTATAAACTACACCAATTAACATATGTATATATTTTGGTTTTAAAAGAATTATTATAACGTAAAAAAGAATTATTCCTTGTCAACTTTTTAAAACGATTATTTATTAGAGTATATAATAACGACTCTTTTTTACGTACACGAATAAGTATTCACGTGTTTTAAAATTTAATATTTTATACTATAAATTATAAATTTATAATTTGCATAACTTCTAGAAAAGGTCAATGTTGGTGTAATTAGTTTTGATCATTAAGACCAAAAAGTACTTAACGATGATGATAAATTGATAATTAATGGATCCACTCATCCACGCCGTACGTGATTAATGTACGTAATCCTAATTATTACTAAGTAATCAACTAATTAGATACACAGTACAAGTTCTATACGTGTACTTAATTAAAACCTTGGTTTTAAACTGTCACGTATTAGATCACTTAAAAAATTGTAAAAATATAAATTAAATAATCAACAAAAAGAGAGAAAAATATTCAAACTTTTGAAAATAAAGGTATACATACATGATATCTTAGGTAAATTCGTATAAAAACGGGAGAAAAAAATAAAGAACTTTATAAGATATATATAATATTAATTAGCCCAAAATAACAAATATGATCTATGCATATTTAAGCCTAAAGCAGACAATACGACATACGTTCCAAGAATATAAGATAAAGCTAATTATTAAATTCGAAAGAAAAATCCATTCGAATCTAGTAAAAAATCAGACAATACGTGTCATGATTTTAAATTGAATCGTAAAAAGTTAATAAATAAACCTAACTCAAAATAGATCATAATACGTGTTATGAATCTTAATTGTGATAAAATAAATAAAAATATTATATTTTCATGAATTAATTTTATCGAATCGAGTATATATAGCAGCCATTTGTGTTTCTAGGAAGTGTCATTTGTAACAAGTAGTGATGGCACATAAAAAGGTTGAAGGCGCCGCCCATTGGACTAATAATAATCAAAAGCTGCATGCATGGCCTACGTATACCATTTATTCTATACTTTTTATTAAAGTTGGATAAGGCTAGAGGGGAAAATAAGTTTTTTTTTATATATATAATTAGATTTTTTTTTTTTGTAATGTAATGTGAATAGAGTTTGTAATAAAGTTATTGAGTTTGATCGATTGAATTTGTATTTCAAAAGTTAGGTCTGATTCTAATCGATCACTACTACGAAAAAAAGAAATTAATTAGCGATGAATTATGTAGTTAAATAACAAAGATGGGGTATCAAAAAATAATTACGTTAGTTATGAGCAATTTAACAATGTATTACAAAAATAAAAATAAAAAGTTAGCTACGAGTAATTTAGTAATAGAATAGTGATTAAGATTAAAGCTAATTTGATTTATTATCTTTTATAAATTTGTGACGAAATTATAATGAATTCTTATCATATGTATTCGTGACAATCATGTTTAGTTTGTCATAATTTTATTTATAAATTTTATCATAAAATCATCAAGTCTATTCCATCACAAATTTATTTCTATGTTTCTTGATATAATGAAACCTATTCAAGAGTAGCCTTTTTTTTTCTATTCAGTGTTCGATATCTGCATTAAAACTTGATTAATTTGAATGCATATCACGTTGGTTCCATTCAGGAGGAAGCGCAAAAATACTCCCTACTAAAAAAAATAATACGAAAAGCTCGAATCTAAAACCTCTAGTGCCTTAATTAAGTCAATGAAAAGGTCATGTTCTTTATATACCATCTCTTTTATCTCATAAAAAAAAGCATTGCCTTTATTAGAAAAATAAATTACATTTCTATTCATCGCCCTTTTATTAAGTCGAATAGTGTGGTCTTTGATTAAGTAACATATTTTTCACAATTTTAAGTATGACCTAATATTGTGATATATTCAATTAATTAGGAGGTAATAAATTAATGTTCGTAATTATACTCTTCATGACTCATTTAGACATAATCTTGGACTATCTTTCTATTAAGCAGGATTTTTAATAGTAAAATAAAGTAAATAATACTTATATTGAATAATTGAAGTGATTAGAGAGATCAACAGAATTTTTTTGAAATGTCATTTCAAAAAGATTACAATAATATTTGAAAGTTAGGTCTATCCAATTTCAAAATTATTAGTATTTGATAGACTTTTCACTATACTTTCCCTACCTATAATTCTAGTGATGTGTATAATACCAATTTGACATGATGTGATATTTTGGAAGGTAGGTTGAACATCTATTTCACCAATAAAAAAAAAAATCATTTTCAAAATTAGCCGTTTATTTTCCTTTAATTTTGTGCAATGAAAAAAAATGTCGATATGATTCACGAATGGGACTGAGATCTCAAGTTTGAATTCTAGATATGAAAAAGTCACTGATAGAAAGCACTTCCCCTCGAATGGGGCTCTTCACAACGCGAGTCCTACTTAATCGAATTTTAATATAGATATTGAATATCAGATAAAAAAAATAGATAATACCATATATGTCTACATTAAAGAAAAAAAATTGTTAGGTAATTATCTTTCAATGTCTTGTCTTTGTATGGCCTATATGGGCATTCAAATCAAAATAAAATGTTCTTTAATTTACACATATGATATTATAATTTAAAATGAGATTGAAGAATAATTGAAATGGCAAAGAGTTCACACTAGACTATTTGTCACTATATGTTGTTCATTTTCCTATAAATGAAGTGGACCTAAATTACCAATTCTCAATTTTGACAATAATCAATAATGAGAAATAATTTCAGTTCTCTATAGTTTTATCTTCGAAAAAAATACTAAGGTCAATCTAACCAATGTGAAAATGAAAAAGAGAAATTTTTGACAATATCGATTGATTGAAAATCTGATAGAAATACAAAATTATACCTATAAGTATATTAGAAAACATTTTGAATAAATACTTTTTTAATGAAAAAAATATATTATAATTTCACATAAAATTCAAAAAGAGCAAATACTAAACAAAGAACGATATATAGAGGCATAAAAAGTAAAAATAAGATATTTACGAACGAAAATTATTAAAACTAGAACCATTTAAAAAAAATCAATCGGCTAAAATAAACCGGAGCAAGAAGATTCTTTAATTTACTGGCCCAAAACATTTATTAGTTGTAGGCAAATGGAATAAAAAGAACATTTTGTCCTCAAAATAAGCAAATTAATTAATTATATTTCCAAGGGAGTTGGATTTTGGTGAAATTAAAGGATGTAGCAAATGGAATATAGGTTGAAAATTTGTCATAAAGTTCTATTGAAATTTCAAACAATTAGGTGTAACGGTACTTTATTATAATACTTATTATTGATCAATTTTCAGTAGAAAATAATGAGAGAAAAAGAACTATGAAAGTTATTTTAGTTTGCATGAAGAAATATGAGCCAAACATATTTGATTTTCAATTATCACCAATCAACACTTTTTTTAAGCCAAAGTTTTGAGGACCTTGTGTTTTTCATCCAAATAAAAGCTACAAAATTATATTTTTTAAAAATAATATTAAAAAATCACTATCGTTAAGTAATTTTTCAAACAAGGCTGACTTTAGGATTTAATTAGTCAAACATGTTGATTTCTATTTTCAACTACCAAACTTGGATTTGTCTATCAATTGTCATTTTATTAGTCAAAACAAATTTTTATTTGTATTTATGCCACTAATACTTTTTATAGAGGTTTCTTAGAATTATGTGTCACTTTTTAGGTTCTAGAGGTTTGATTCTGAATTATTCAAATTTAATTAGCTTATTAAGTGTGTTTTCTTTGTTTTTATAAAATTATTAGTTATTTATGCATTCATTAATATTTCAATAAAACGTTTATTTAAAGTTCACATAAGTTATTCATTATTATTCACAATTATTATCATTAGTATTCGTGGCGCATTAGTCTACTATTGGCAATAGTACAACCATCAACCATCTAACTAGCCTTAATAGCGTAATTATTGAGATTAAACAAATCAAAATTGATGGGTCATGACTCAACACGATTTTTAGCATATTTGAGCTCCGTCATGACTCAATTCAATTTCTGTTTCAACTCATTCTACGCCCCTAGTTCTCGTGAATGTATAGTTAATTTTGTATCGTAACTTCCAACACAACTTAGAACAAAATTTACTACTATTCAACATACTAATTCTACTAGATCTAGAAATTTATACCATTTCATAATTAGAACACCAAGTTAGACCTTAAGTAGTAATTGAAGTCTTATAACGTAAACAAAAATTATCTATCCAATATTTACCTTAGTATGATTATACAATTATAACAATTAGTAACAACGTGCATTCATTCATTATTATATCTACGTGTATATATTTTATGGATTAGTATAACAAATTTGCAGACTTTTTGCATGGGGGACAAAAATTGATTAAAATTAGAATAAGTCTATGTTTGGTGAAGTTTTGATAATTTCAACATGAAAAAATTAAAAAGAGAGTCAAAAAAGCACATGAGATGATGACAAAAAATGGGATCTTTGTTAGAAATTCATGAATACACACCTTTAATTATAATTAATTAATTTATATTTAACTAGTGAGATTAGATTAATATTAAAATATCATAGACTTAATTAATTTCTCACACTACTAATTATCTTTCCCCACTACTCACGCACTAGAAAAAGAAGAGACATACTTATGACATTAGTCAAATAATTTACTCAAATATATACTTCTCAATTTATCATCACTATCGAAGGTGAATGTTCGATTTAACGTGACACTGACATTTTAATACGATAAACACATATATTTGTAACATAATATCATCAATAAGTAATTTCTTCTCTTTTACTTTCACTGCCTGCACCTTCTCCAACGATATATCTAAATAAATTTTTATCCTTATCGTCAATAAAGTCATTATCTAGCGATAATTAAAATGATCTGATAAATATATAGACTATGGATATTAATTAGTTAATCTTTAGAGGTGCAAAATCCGTTAAATGTGGGGAACATGGTAGCTTCGATGGCTACCAAAATTAGTAACGTCATCCATTAGATAACGGAATGTGACATATCTCGTGAGTCATTTTCTATTATCACCTAAATTGTTCGGACTTTCTAAAAAAATATTGTCACGCTCACATCCTCGAAAAAGTATATGGTAGAACATATATCTAATATGTATATATTTGAATAATTACTATCTGATCGTATATTGAAGAAGACACGTTTAGATATATGTATTTTTTATACTAAATAAACTAAATTAGACAGAAATGAACAAAAATAGTCGTGTATATCATATATGTGTGAATCACGCTGACCTGATACATGTATCTAATGGATTTACATATATCTTGGATATCAAATAGATATGAGACTGTCAAGCTAGATGGAAGGGAGACGAGCTCAAATTTAATTTTTTGTATGTATCCTGATACATTCGAATCTTCTTAGATACAGTGTATCTAAATAAATTACTCCTAATTTTGACTCTATTTATCTTGAGATGCATGTATTTGGATGCACCAAAATATGATAAATATTATTGCAAACTGAACTGTATCGAAGTAATTAAGTAACTTTTAGACTATTAAAATTTCGATTTTCCCAATAAAATACGTTTTTATAATATTTTCAAAATCGTCGAAACCTGCGGTACTCTTTCTTTGACCCATACACATAATAAACAAATAATTATAACTATACTGCTACTTAAGATCCCTTTTTAAATATCATTATTTTACACCCATTTGTCCTCAACTCGTGCCACTATAATTTCAAGAGGATTCCAAGAAAAAACATATCCATAATAAGAAAATAAAAAAAACAAAAAAAATATTATTACTTATTCTATTTGTTATATTATATAGTCTTCATTATATATATAACACGAAGAAAAACAAAGCGCAAACCTTCAACAAGTATCAAACAAGAAACAAACACAAAACAAAAAAAGCTGATATGGGGAATAGTCTAGGAAGAAAAAAAACAACGAAGGTAATGAAAATCGATGGACAAACGATGAAATTCAAAACCCCAATTTATGCAATCGAGGTTTTGAAAAATTATCCATCGATGGTATTATTAGAATCAGAAGAAGTAAAGCATTTCGGGGTACGAGCAAAGCCATTAGAGCCTCAACAAGAGTTAAAGTCCAAAAGGCTTTATTTTCTCGTTGAATTACCCAAATTCCCCGAAGAGAAGAATAAGAACCCGAGAAGGGTCCGTTCAGGGATCCAGATGAGCGCTAAGGATAGGCTTGAGACTTTAATGCTAGCTAGGAGATCCGCATCTGACTTGACAATCATGAAGCCCGCTAGTGTTATGATGAGTGAAGAGTATTCGTCTAGCTTTGGTTCGGGCCCACTCGATGGTGTTGGGCCTCAGGCCCAACCCGTGAGGTTGAAACTAAGGTTACCAAAAGCGGAGGTAGAGAAATTGATGATGCAAAGTAAAGATGGAAGTGACGTCGGTGAGAAAATTATGAAACTTTGCATGAATAGTAATAACGATGGTGTCCAGACCGACTTGTTTCAGAGTAAAAGTGGACCGTTGATCGAGGAAGATCAAAGTCAATGGAAGAAAAATAATGGAGGAATATTAATTAAGAAGGGGATTAGATCACGAGAGGTAATGTTCTCTTCATTATGGACATTGATCCACTTTTCATGTTATGTTATTTCTTTATTAAATTTTAATATTTTTGGTTCACGTTCTTATCACGATTCTCAATATATAATTATAAAAATAATGCGCTAGTAAATTAGACGTATACGTAGTAAACAGTTATGTTTATTCAGATTCTTCAAAATGTTATTATATTCATATCATTCCTCAACAATACACTATTTTTAGAAAATTTCATACATACCTATAAATATTTTTAAGAAATTCGAGCAGCACATATATTTATTTTTTTAATTCTCATTATATTCCGCCAAGTTTTATGACATTAATCCGTCTCAAGTTGTCAATCATATTTTTTATTTGTACATCCTTTAAGAAAATATTAAAATCAATTCGAATTTTAGACTATTTTACTTCCTTTAAATGTTTTATATGATCTGTTTTCACAAAATATTTACTCTATTTAGGTGATTATCTTGATGTTTTTAAATAATTTGAGATAATTATTTTTATAAATTACGATAGATAATTCTAAAAAATTTGAGAAGTCAGAAGCTGCATGGTCAATGTAATTTTGTCAATTTACATGAGTGTGAAAAGCCTTTCCATTTATGGAATTTAATTTCAAAATTGACTGCTTCAATATTTTTTAAAAAATTAAATTCTAATTTTACTTCAATCATCAACTAATTATAACAATATTATTTAAATTGATTTAACAATTTTACTTAATTGAAGCTTTCCAAAGTCAAACTTTGATGACTTCAACGTTTTTTAGTTTAAATAATTATTTTTATGCATATAGAAATTAAATATAAAGTTTAGATATCTACCTTATAAAAAAAATAAGAAATTGGTTATGGAAAAGGAAAGTTTTATTTCCGTAGTAAGATAAAATAAAGTATTTATACGTGCATGTAATACTAAAAATTATTTATATTTTTAAGACCAAATTAATAAAAGAAAATTAAATGAAAGAGATTGAAGTGTGAAATAGTGCCCTATCAACTAATTTGTTACCTAACGGCTACCAAAAATAGCTTTTATTAAATCTATTTAGTTTCTTTAATTAGTGGATAAGATTTTGAAGGAGTTTATAGATGATATCAACAATAGGTCATATAAAAACATTAATTTCCGATAGACGTTTTTCTAAATATATCATCGATAATCTGAAATTTTTATAAAAAAAGTTATTTGATGATTTTTGTAAAAAACTTGCTTGTTTGTAGTCGTGAATTATGTTTTTAGATTTACTAAGAGGTATTATCGAAAGTTGTGCTAAGATGAATATGATTCATTCGCTCTTATTCAGATATTTCGAATTTAAATTCTGAATATGAAAAAAATCTTGATAAAAAGCGTTTTTCTCTTTTAACGGACTTTGAAACCCTACGGGGAGTGTAACAAACATTTGTGTGATTTTAATTTGTGAGCCTGCACTATTTCACACGTAATAGATTCCCAAATATTTTTATTATTATATATCTAATATTTGATTAATTCATTATAACTAACTATGATGTGATCAAGTTTGGTTGCATACCAATATAACATATCCAAAAATTATAATATTTTCTTATGTCAATTAGATTAGTAATACAATTTTTAATTATGCATTATAATATAATCTTCTATATTTGTTAATTATTTTTAATCTTTTTGTTCATTTGATTGCAGAAACGTGTAGGGTTCTTGCCAATTACAGAAGGGGAGATTCAATTAGCAATGACAGCTTCATAACAAATAGAGCAAAAAAATAAATAAATCTATTTTATTATATTATATAGTTTTATGTGCAAGTCATCTCCGAATTCACTCGCAGAATTTTTCAGCTATTATTAATTAGTACTATGTAGGTCAGGGGTTTGAGTCGTAAAAGCAGTTACTAATATTTGCATTATGATAGCTAGGTTGTTGTCTACATCACACGTGGCTCTTTCCCGAACTCTGCTAATTAATGCAGAATGCTTTATGCATCGACTCGATTGTCCTTTTCTTTTCTTTTCTTAATCAGGTTTTAGTCCTTTTCTGTATAGTAAAAAATTAAGAAGCTGAAAATTAGAAGTGAATTATGTGAGTAATGGTTATGATATATTACATTTGTATCCAATTTTCCATTTCTTTTATTTTATTTTTTGGTTGGTGAAGAAAGGAAACTCTAATGCTAGGGCAAATTACAGAAATCACATATTTTTAAGGTAAAATTATAATTTATTTTTAAAAGTTTATAATTATAAAAATTTCTCAAAACGGATACAATAATATAAGCGTTGATACGTTAATCTAATGCACGAGATATATTAATTTGATGCGCGAGACACACTAGTCTGATGCGCGAGGTACATTTCATACATGATACACTAATGTCATGTGCGAGATACATTAATTTGATTCGCGAGATACACTAATCTAATGTCTGAGGTACATTTTATATATGATACACTAATCTGATGCGCGAGATGCATTAATGTGATGCGCGAGATACATTAATGTGATACGCGAAAATGAGAAATTTTGAAAATTTGTAAAATTTTACAAAGATAATGGTAATAGTAAACTAAAAAGTGAGATTTCCATAACTAATCCAAATAAAATATTAAACTTGGTTTTTGAATATTTGCAAATTTCAATAGAATGTGAAACATATCATGAATCACATGTATACCAGACAAGAGAATGTGAAACATATCATATAATATTATGTATAACAATGTTGGAGTGTTGTTGTTAATCTTTTTCACATGGCAGACAAAAGTTCCATAAAAAAAATATGGTATCTTAAAAGCTATAATAAAGTCAATATATTATATTTAAGGGTCCATTTATCTTTTCTTTTTTCCCTAAAAGAATTTAACTTTTCTCTATACATGAAGGGAAGTGATGAGAATAAAGTATTGTGTGTCCAACTCTTTCTTCAAAGATAAGAAAGTTGCTTGATGTTAACAAAAGTGGAACATGACAAGAAATCTACTCTACTTTCCATAGATCCAAAAGGAAATTGGAAGAAAATGGCGTATGAACAGCTTCCACGCACCTCGACTAATTTTATGAGGTATCTGTTATCTCCAACCAACATAGGGTAACTCTCTATCTTCCGATACTTGGAAGGAAATCAGTTAGTGTTTAGTTCTCCGAGCCTAATACCTCATAGTTCTCAAATCACCTTACTGACAATACACACAATCGAGTCATTTTAAGGTAATTATATATATATAGGCCGAAGAGAGGGTACTCTAATTTTTAATAGTAGTAGAGCTTTAGAACACTAAACGGTAGGGAACAAAGGTTGTCACAATGGGAAAAGACGAAAAAATGACAGTCTGATACACTAAGCATCTCGTATTCACACAGGGTTCAGAGAAGAGTTGTACCCCTAAGCGTGAGATGTAAGCGGTCTAACCTGATGCAAGCATAAGTGGCTGGTTCCACAGCTCAAACACATGACCTAAAGTCACACAGAGACAACTTTGTTGTTGCTCCAACGCTCCCACTTCTCACGATAGAAAAGATGGATATAAAATACATAACTTTTGAGGAGCTATGAAGATACACATTTGATTTCATTTTTACTCAAATGAAGCATTTGTTATAAATGTACAGATTGTCAAATGTACACTTAGACATATTTCTTAATAAAATATGAACCAACTGGAAAATATCTAACCTTTCCTTCATCTGCAAATTTGTGCAATTAGGAAGGTTTTGCTTATTGGCAGAAGGCTCTATGAATGAATATAATCAAAGTCAAGATGACCACTGATCTGGTACCGTGAGAAAATAGGTTGTCATCGCTTTTCTGAATCTTTTCTTGTATTGTTTCGGAGAAACAATAGTTGGGGACGCGTTCCTTGGTCCTCCGAGTATGCCTGATGCCTTCACCCATGTCTCTAAGTGCTTGTCCCAAGTATATTGCCTCATGAAGTCGATGATCCCCAAGACTAGTTCTTTTCGTTCTTCATCCACCCCGACCAGCAAAGAGTAGTCCATCACATCAACAGACTGTCAAAAACAGAACGTTTGTTGGTCAACGTTGAAATGTAGACACTAAAGGAGGAAAATAGAAGATAGACACTCATAGTGAAAGTAGCTTACTGCCAAAAAGGATGTATCATTCCAAACAGCTCGCTCGAGGCTTCTTTTTGCTTTGCTTCCAAGAAATATGGGTTTGGTATGCAATGTTTCTAAAAGATTCATATCTAGCAACACTTTGTTTGCTCCAGTTGTATCTGCATTGTAGCGGGATCGTAGAGAACCCTTGAGATCATACACCCTAGAGATCTTTCTTTCGAAAAAGAGATTCTCCATCACGATTAGATCCATTTTTGTTTCCCTGCCTCCTTTCAAATGTTTGACCGAAACCTAAAGCATTGGATACGAAAAGGAATAAGTCTACTACAACAACTAAAAACTTGTTCGAAAATAAGAGGCACACTATTTTTCACCTGGAATATTCCAAGAACTTTCGCAAGGCAAGTTGGACTCCGAGAGTTGATAGAATTTGTTAAATATTTGAAGTACTCTGGTGCAAATTCTTCAAAAGAGTCCAACTCAGTTTTCTGAACTTGTTTTATTATGAATCTTTCATCGAATGACTTGGCAAAGTAAACATTGCTCTTTCCCCCTTGAGCACTCCATCTTTTACAACGGCTTAAGGAACGTACAAAATCCAGTTCATCAGGACAGCACTTCCTCCTAAGAGCATCAAACTGCTTTGCAAAGTAACAAGTGACTGAAAATTTCACCTTCCCCCCACTACTCAAAGATTCATCATCGAAAGAGATCCTTAAGTGAGGAGAAGTTTTTGAATCTGAAAAGAGGGAAGTAATTGTACTGGAAGCATCTTCAGAACCATGGCTCCCATAATGCATATAATCCGTGTCTAGAGAACCAAAAGACTGCCATGTTGAAAGGCTAAAAGCCACTCCAGCCTCCTTGTTCGTGTCACTCGTGTTCCAACTCCGTTCAGACACGCTTGACTTATCAGTGACCCAGTTACTATACACTTTCGAGCAAAGTGCATAAGATATAATGCTAGTAGGTTCATTGTCATAAACAGCTAGGACAACATCTATTGAACCATTGAGTGGAACCATCAGCCTAGATCCATCAGGTATAAGAGATGCATAAGAAATAAATGAAGGTGAAGAACCCATAAGGAGATTAAACTTATGAGCCTCACTGGGTGACATCTGAGAATAAGTTCTCTGAACACTGGAAACAGGATCTCTGATCATATTCTTATAGTCTCCAGAAGCATGAAAAGACCTGATTGATGATAAATGCAATGAAGAAGGTGGCAGCCCCTTCCTGATTCTGTCTTGAAGTCTCATAGCAGAGTCGAACGAGTGAACTCTTGCAGGTAACTTTAGTCTTCTAAAAGGAGGCAAATCAAGATGACTTGGTTGTCTGAGAGGAGCAGCTTCAGATCCATCTCCTTGTAGCAACTGAGCTTTTTTGGGAGAACGATCAGTGCCAGACCAAGCAAAGTCTATCTGATCAGAAAGGACCGATGCAGCTGAAGGAGCTCGTTCCAAGGATGTTTGGTTAAATGCATTCTCCCCTTCCGTCTGCATTTCCTGCATTGTCTCGCTCTCAGATGAGGTTAACATGGAACTTTCTAGCTCACCAGAACCATAAGGTGATACACCAGTTCCCTCCTGTTCAGACTGCAGAGCTTTCTCGGGGTATTCCTCTGAGTCTGAGAACTCGGGCACAGACTCTTCGTAAACATGTTCAAGAGTGTCATTCTTTAGAAACATGTCCCTTCTCCAATCTATCAGCTCATTACAAGATCCACAATCTTCTGAACCCACTGAACTAGAACTCTTTTGGAGGAAGGACTTCATGGACAAAAGCCGACGATCCCAAACATGTGAAGCAATCACGAGGGAATGCCTCAAGCGATTTAGCTCAAGAATGTCTATTGCTCCCTGTCTTGGGTCGAAAGTTTCATCCTCATCCAGCTGAAGAATGTCCTATTGTACAAGCAAACAGAAACAAAATAAGTAAGGAGAAACGCAGCACTTATCATACATGCTAAACTATAAAATCTGCAACCTACCTACATTATTAAAGTCGTGAGAGGAAAATGTACAAGTATTAAAGATTGATGTCAAGTAGTTTCTTACATGGTAATCGTTCTTTTCCTTCATAAGCAGCTCCTTTAACTCCACAATGCAGTCATGCAATTGAGTTGTATCGGATGGTTCACATTCTACAGGGTAACTTTTCTCTTCAATCCTGCGGAAGGCACTTGATATTTCTGCGTACAAAGCTTTGGCTTTACAAAGTAACTGCAAGATATATCACATAGAACTATAGTAAGCATAAAAGCATATCAAAGACATCGCAAATACTTAGAATCATTTCAAGATAGCACGAGAAGTGTTTAATATTTTTGTCACCTCAGCTGCTTCTTTCCTTAACCACTCCTGTTCAGTGTAGCCACTAAATTCAAGGGTTAATGGAGGCAGACGAACTGACAGAATATCAATGGGAGTATAGCGGAAGAATGCAACCATACTTCCACACCTGAAAAAGCTAACTCTGTTATTCACTCAATAGCGATGGTGAAGCAAAGACAAAATTAACACAAAGATTTCAAACTCAGGCAGATGCCAACCCAATTCTTAAGGAATACCATGCAGTACGCACCCATAGTATCGGAGGCAGTCTCTTTGCAGAGAATGACCACAGCTAGCAACCCGGTTAGCAGTTGCATGATTTGAAAAACTAAGTTCCAAGAACTTCCCAAACGAGAGTCCCCAAGCAGCATCTGACATTATTACTCTGCGAGTCGCTGGTGGAACTCCCTCTATTTGTGCACACTTAAGGCATCGATGCCACATCCAAATCTTTTTGTCCCGTTCTCCAGGAAGAGAATTCACCAAGGGAAGACGTCTAACGTTTATAGTAAGATTCGCCTGCTGGTGAGTATAGCAGATGACATGAGCCTCAGCTGGCTCCTTGCACGATTGACAGGAAGATATCTGACATCATGACGTACAATACAAAAGTAGCATGAAATTATTTTTGATAATGGAATGTCATGTATTGTTAAAGGGACAAAAGATGATTGCTACCTGACCAAAAAGATCATCCTGAAGATATCGCCCAAGTGGCTTATCGAAGGAGCCATAAAACTTGATGCGAAGTAGCCGAGAACGTACACATACTGTTCCATTTAGAACACATCGACTAGAGAAGGACACTAATATGCTTTGACGACTGTCAGCAGCTGAATAGAATTCATCGGGGATTTTGGTTTCATCTGATCTTTCTAGCTTTGATAGCTCTCCTAGTTCTCTGGGTTGACTCTCTTCTTGACCTGAAGTTTCTACTGATCGTTCAATTGTTTGATCTTCAATTTCAATAGAGCCAACAGGTTTTGTATCATGTGCCGAAAAAAGTGAGAGATTTTCATGATCTGCAGTAGTGAGAACATCTCTTGCTCCACCATCATCTAGGTTAGATTGGTCACCACATTGGGGGTAATGATGCTCTGACAATGACTCTGGTAAAACTGCCTCCACAGTAAAGTTGGACCCTATCTGGACATTTGGGTCATTAGCAACTCTCTGCGCTCTTACAGGCACAGCAGAATGAGAAATCACTGAGATGGCATTATCAGCAGATGTCCTCTCTGGTATAGCAATTGAGGTTGCTGCAGACTCTTTAGGTAGACTAGCACCCTCATCAGCAAGAAACGATGTCTCAAGAGATAGATGATATGCAGCAAATACAGCATACTGAACGACCTTCTTCAGCTTCTTGAGCTCTTCACGACATGAGCCCCTCAGCAAAACCTGCAAATTGTCAAATGAAAGGATAAGTAACCCTCTAATTCTATCTTCAGCCTCTTGATCAAGGTAAAAGAGCACTTCATTGTCAATTTTGTGTTATAGCCCAAGTGAAAACTCGCAACCCTTATAGGCAAAAATAAAAAACCATCAAAAGAACATATTGAAAGATGAGAGAACCCCATTGAAGTTTCCATTACATTTTAACCAATGTTCGCAATGTTATCTAAAGTGAAATGCTCATAGATCATCAATGCTTTCCTGGGCTTAAAGCTCAAAGCACAACTAAAGTACGTGGCTTTTGCATATGTAATGCAAGAAATTATAACTATAAAGTACAAATACACACAAATTTTGCGTGAACATAGAAATTGAAAAAGAAGGGCAATTAAGTCAAATATATAAAGTGTAAAGATGATAATTTAAATCTCTACTTCAAAATTAGCTAGTAGAAGGCAAAAGTACAAATGATACAAAAGAAATAATCATAAAATGTCATAATATAAACAAATCTATAAGGGAAACATTCACTGATTACTCATTGTATCTAGAGCAAAGCGGTCAAAGTTAAATGGAATGCATCATAAAAGTAGTACGAACGTTGCACACTGAAGATGTAGAGAACAAGTACACCAACCATTATGCATGATTTGGATCATACTTAAAACATCAAAAAATTAGAGTTGCAATAAACAAGTGATTGATTCTAAGAGTAGAGGAAATTACCGTGCAACCTAAACGCCTGGGACAACCATCAAAAAACATCAGAGTTTTTGATGTCCTTTTGTTCAATTGGTTGGCATGTTCATGCTCTTCAGATACTTTTTCTAAGTGGAAGAGTTCACAATGTCCCAATCTTGTTGAGGCTATGTTATCAATGGATGGGGTTATAAGAGCACCAGTGCACCTGGCTACTCGCTCTAGCAGTGGCACCTTAACATTCAACACCAAAGAGATCTCTTTTTCCAATAGAAGCTCCTGAGCATATGAAGATACACTTTTCTCCACAAGTAGCACATTAGGATGATGCGCCTCTATTCTTGAAACAATCATCTTGAGGTGCTCCTTCTCCTGTTAGGATAACAGAACATTGTAAATGTGTTTCTATTTGCTCATATATCATCACTTACAGATTAGAAGATCAACTAAAAACCTGTTGTAATAAGGTGTCAAAAGATGCCAACTGAGTGGCAGCTCTTTGGTACTCAAGTGCTCCTCCTAAGATAAGTAATCGGGCATTTTTGTACTGTGAAGTCATGCGCTTGTGTTTGATATTCTTAGTACAAACTACTCCTTTAATGAGGGTGCTGCATTGAACCAAAAGCGAATCATGATTCTAACTGAATAAACAAGTCTAAACCCCCATGTTATCATGTGATAAAAAAAAAAAAAAAAATTCAATGTTTGTGTGGTAATAAGAGAAATTTTTTACCTATCACTTCGGGTTCCTGAAGCTATGCACTTAATCTTTACATAATCAACTGGATCCATACTGCCTCCTTTACTAGTATCAGGCTTTACATAATTTGCAGCTTGCCATGCTAGTGATGTAACTATGTCAATCCAGTCATCGGCAGCGCTTTCTTTCCCAGAATGTATATCTTCTCCTTGCAATAGCTGCAAGACAAGAGCCCTGAAATGACCATGTACAACAGATCTTAATGGTTCCTTATGATCCAATTGTTGTTTATCCTTTGCAGGGAAAATGCTGGAGAGGCTCCCACTTGAAGAGAATGTTGCGCCTGTCTCTCCAATTTCATCATCTTCGTCATCATATGTGAAGAAATTATTTTGTGCCTCGTCATCTTCATCATCAGGTGGAGGAGGAAACCATATAGGACCATTGTTTTCAAAATCCAATGGCTTTTGCTGCTTCTCTAACTGGTCTCGGTAAACGGACAAATTGTTAGATTCATTAGCAGTCTCTGGATCCTCATTATCTTTCTCAAGCCTTCCTAAAACAACCAAGGTTTCTTGATCAAAGGGACCATCATTCTGAGACCTTGGAGTCTCCTGTTGGTCCTGAACAGAATGCCCAACTCTATTGGAAGTAAAACGAATCCTAGAGGGGCTGGTTGATGGACTAGATCCAAATGATCTGAGATGGTAAAATTTATGTCTAGCACTAACACTACATGATTCTAAATCAGAAGTATCATGACAATAATCACTTGATGGGCTAACAGATTGATTCGTGAAGTCCCCTCCTTCATCTTCATCACTCCTAAAATTGTAAAAAGAAAGGTAAGATTTCTTAGTTAAGAAAGCAGCTACTCCAAAAACACAAATTCATATAACTTCGCAATCTGATAAAACCATTGTGGCTTCTGTTTGACGTTAGGTAGTTAAATACTTAAATTAACCCACAGAAAAATGGAATGGGAGAGGGGATATTTGGAATATCATAGTCACACCATTTCTACATTAGGGATGATGTGGAAACAGTACAGAAGATCTTTCGCGAGGATTCTAAGAAGCCCATGTGGAGAATTAGAAGCTCCTTAGTGTTGCACTTGTATATGTGGTGTAGCAAAACTAGAGCTCTTTATCAGAATTACATGCTATATGCCCTGGCAGGAGACTCTAGCTTTTTGTACAATAGATTTTTGAATCAACTACTTTTAAGACAATAGACTAGACAACTGGCATAGATCAAAGTTTCTTTTTGAGAATAAGTAAACTAAACTCTAATATACACCAATTCCGGAAACTAAAACGACTAATTAGATAGCATAACAATCTTGACATATAAGATGTTTCTGTTTAATAATAATTAAACATATATGGAAAACACAAGATTTCAAACTGGAAAAATTCCAAAGAAAGAAATTCCACAAAATTATATAGTTTGTTACCTGCTAGGCGAGTGACGCAGAGACACTGGAGATGGATGACTTGAAAAGGCTGTAAAACTACTCTTACTTGCATCATGGGTAGAATAACCATCAAACATGTCACTACTGAAATTTGGTGACGGCGGTTCTGGGCTTTCCCTTGGAGATTCAGAAGGATAAACTTTGTCACAAAACTTCCTTGTGCTTCTATGACAATTGCTTAGATCAGAACAAAATTTGCACACCTTGATATCAACCAAAGACCTCACCATGTTTCTGGATTCTCCTGATCCGGATGAAAAAACATCCGAAGATCCAAAAATGTGCACAACACAATCCCTGCAAAACACTCGACTACAACTTAAGCAGTGGAACTTGAGGCAAGAATCAGTAAACTTCATCTTGCATTCATAACAGGTTTTGCAACTTTCAACATCCATATCGCGTCCGCCAACCAATGAAGTTCGATCACTTTTACCCCACTTTATCCAAGCCCTAACTTTCTCTATCAAATCCAGTAGAGAACTATCTGGTACTCCCATAGACCAGCAGTCAAACCACCAAGTTTTGCCTCAATAACATAAGTCAATCAACTCTTAATTCTTCTCTTAATCTAAAGTTTGTGTAATCTGATTTCTTGGTGTTAAAATAAGAAACTCTATCAAAACTATAACCCACAATAAAAATGGTGGATTCAAAGTTATATTTAATGTATTTTTTTTCTTTAAAAATGAAAAAGGTTCCTCATAAAGAACAAGAGAAACAAACAAACAGTAAGATTTCCCCTCAGAAATCCCTAAATATCCAGAAGGGAAAAACAAATTACAACAATTTACTTCACACTGAATTTGATATATATACAACCAAAAAAAGCTTGAAACTTGTGACAACAGAAAGACTGAGACTTTTTGACCAATAAATTGACTCAAAACCTAAAAACCCAACTCAACCAATCCCAGAATCATCAAGATTTGATCCCAAAATCAATTTTTTCATAACAATCAAGATCAGATCCAGAGCTCAGAACCAAACAACAACTGAAACACACTCTTGTCACTTGACAGATTCTGAAACTAATTCCTCTAAAAAAAACAGCTAAACCTGCCAAACCCCCAGATTAACAATATCTAGAGATAAATAAACAACCCCGCCTAAAAAAGCAAGAAACTTTTTCAACTTCAGCTCAAAATAAGAGAACCCCAGATCAAGCAACACAAGTATAAAGCCCTTTAAGTGATGAAAAATTGAATCTTTTTAACTTCAGAGTAAAATAACACAACCCCAGATCAAGTAACACAAGTATAAAGCCTTTAGGTAATGAAAAATTGAATCTTTTTCAACTTCAGTGCAATATTAGACAACCCCAGATCAAGTAACACAAGTATAAAGACTAAAAATTGAATATTTCTTCAACAGATACAGAGATTTATGTGAGCTGATGAATTTAAAGAACAAAGAGAATAAGAATGAAAAGGAGAAAAAGGAAGAGTACTGATGAAGTAGAAGAAGAAGAAGAAGGAAAAATGGTAATAGCTCTTATCTCCATGAACATAACATTCATCTGTTTCTCTCTCCTTACCATATTTTCAGGCATTGCTTTTGCTGTTTTCATTTCTCTAAACTTTTAATAACATTAAAAAATTCATCTTTACATTCATAGAATTTGAAGATTCATTTTACACAGAACACCTCTTTTTTCTTCTTATTCTTCTTCTTAAATCAAAAATAATAATATTCTTTTAAATAAAATACAATAATTAGTTCATGTATTTAAACCATTTTTTTCTTTTCCTTTTTCTCTCTCTTACTTTACTTTTCTATATCACTATGCACTTTATCTTATGAACATGAAATCTTTTAATATTATATATATAAAAAATTTATTATAAAATGATACAGAATTTAAATTAATAAAAGTCTCGAGTTTGAACGCGGATGTTAAAAATAATATAATGATAATAATATTGAGGGTTAGTTTATTATTTAAATTATTTTATTTGTGTTTTTTTTTTCTTTTTGAATCTTTTGTTTAAAGGGTATTGAAATTCTTGAGCTACTATTGGTCAGCAACAGCGTATAGAATGAAGTATTTTGGCAGCACAGTCAGAGACAAGTATTAAGATAGTGAAAGATTTGTATTTTATTTAATTAATTATATAGTTTGTCTTTTTCAATTTTTTTTATAGTAAAGTAGTTGCAATTTTCAATGTGCAACTACTTTTATTATATGAAGAAAAAAATTTACTCCATTTTATATTTGTTTTGGAGAGAAGTATGATAAATGCTTCTCAATTTGATGTAAATTATTTATTTTGTATAATTTTAAAAGTGTTCTCTATTTGATAAATTGTATTTAGATATATTCTCACCACATTATATCGTAAATTGTCATAAATTTTCGTAGGAATATAAGATTCTTTATAAAAATTTAAAAAATATTGAAAATTTTTTTGGACTTTACGAGAACTTTTAGAGGTGTATGTATATCACTTATATTGTAAGTTCAAGGGTGTATTTAAAATTTAATTAGTCAAAGAAATGAGTGTTTTTTTAAGGCGATCACTAATTTAAAGATGAAATTTATAATTCACGGCAAGTTTAGACGTGTTTTATATATTTCTTTTTTATATTTTTATAGGGGAAAAAAAGTCGGGAAGAAAAGAGCAAGAGTTGAAGTCATATCTATCGTGTGAAAGAGATAGATATTGTTTCTTATTAATATTATATCTTTGTTCTTGTTAATATGTTAAAAGAATTATTTCTTTATTTTTACTAATATATTTTTCATAAAATTGAATTGTTTTAAAGTATAATTAATTACATGACTAAAGTCAAGCCAATTGAGTCGAATTAAGCTTTCACAAAATTAAAATATAGGGTATAATTACTTACATATATTTCTTTCACATAACAAATGTGAAAAGAAATATATATATATAATTAACGTGATAAGTATGGGATTTTAATTTTATCAATTTGTTTTTTTATTTTAATATATTATTAATGGATTTGAAGTAGAGTCTGAAGAAGATATAATATACACAAAATATATTATTCATATCGTATAAGTTGTAAAGATAGAGAGACTATTTCTGATAGAATCTTAACTCGTAAAAATCTCAAAACAATTTTTTAAAAAAAATACGAAAATGAAAACGATAACAACGATGAAAATGGCGTGCATATTCTAATTAAGCTAACATAGCTCATAGATAGAAATTTGTTTTTAATATTATCGTTTATATACTCTATGTATTATGTATATAACACTTATCTGATATTGATAATTGTCTAAACATTTAATTTACAACTAAAAAATATATACTTAAATTATCTTAATAAATATTCAGAATTATATATTATCTATACTTTTTCATTAATCTCTTTATGTGGATGACAGTAGTTCATGTCCAAGTNTCTTATCTTTTGAGTTAATTTATTTTTAGGGGGAAAAAAAAGAATTTTCTTGTATACGTAATGTCCAATAATACAGTAAATAAATTAACTTTGCACCTAATAAGTCCAAAATTTGTCGTTTCATTTCATCTACTAATCTCATGTTTCAGTGAGTGCAACAAAAACATTACGTATAATTCTTATTTATTTATTTATTATATATATATATACATATATATATATATATTATATAACATGTCAGAAAAAGACATTTAAAAAAAAATTGTACCTCATTTATATATTTGTTATAAATAATGCATGCAACTATTTTTTGAAGAATTTATTTTTGTCCATCTATCGTAACATATTTGTATACTATCCATGCATGGTTAGTTTCAAAAATATATATTCGTAATTTACTTATCCACCTTTTGAGAATTATTTGGGACACTTTTAATTTCTTAATATATTTTATACTATATGAACGTGGAATATAATATATATAACATGTATGGTATATCAGTAATATTAGTTGACAAGTATATATTAAAAGTCAAAAGAAAATTAATTATTTGATTTTTTTCAAAAAAATAAAAATTAAACTGATAGTGTTGTGTATATGAGTATATATATCTATTTTCCTTTGTGGTACTTCTCTAAGAAAGAGAGCCTAAATGAAGCTTTATCGATTTGTCTACCTTTTAATTAAGGGAAAATTATATATAATAGTAAATTAATAACCTAAAATAAATGGAGTAGTTAGGGTTTGATTTAATTGTACTCCATAGCAAACGTTTGCAAAAAAATTGTCAGGCGCCTCTCTCCCAAATATCTCGCTCGCCATTCTCCTCCAATCTCTCGCTCGCTTCCTCACTTTTTGTACAAACACAAGTGTATAAAAATTGTTTCTAATTGTATAAAGTAGAGAAAATTGTATAAATGCATATATTTTTGTTCCCCTCTCTCCCCTCTTCCAGATCTCGCTCGCCACTCACCCAGATTTCGCTCGCCACCCTCGCCTTTCTCACTTATACAAACAGAAGCGAAATGTATAAATTGCGTTTCTGTTTGTATAAAGCGTGGGAAAATTATATATACACATGCAAGTACATATATTTTCGTCCTATACACTTATAATTATACAATAAAAATACTCCGCTGCCCAGTTTCTTTTGTCATTCTCTCTTTCTCGTTTTATACAATTTTCAAATTGTATCCAATTTCTCTCTTTCTCGTTTTATACAATTTTCAAATTGTATCCAATTTCTCTCTTTCTCGTTTTATACAATTCGATTCAATTGTATATTCCTTGTCAAGTCTCTCTTTCTCTCTTTCTCATTTTATACAAATTCAAATTGTATATAATCGTTCTATACACTTATAATAATACAATTCGTTTTATACACTTCGTTTTTATACAGTTTTCTGTCCAAGTGTCTTTCTCTATCTTGTTTTATACACTTCGTTTTATACAATTTGCTTCAACTGTATATGTATAGCGAATTATACCGTTTCTATGTTTGCTATGGAGTGCAATTATGCAAACTTTGCTATAACATACAAATATAAATTTTCTATTTGCTATATGTAAAAGTTGCCCTTTAATTAAATAAAGGTCAATATGCATGTGAGATATACAAACATCATAGTTAGTTTTGTTGAATATAGAATGAAGTTTTATAGATTTTTCTACCTTTAACTAATTTAAGGTCAAAATATACAAACCTCGTAATTAGCTTCGTTACATATAGAATGAAATTTTATCGTTTTGTCTATCTTTGAACTAATTAAAGGTCAATATATGAGAATTTAGATATACAAACATCATATAGTTAGCTTTATGAATATAGTTGCAAAAATCGACTTATCATGACTATATATATATATAAGGATAATGCACAAATACCTCCTCAACCTATGCCCGAAATCTCAGAGACACACTTATACTATACTAAGGTCCTATTACCCCTTTGAATTTATTTTATTAATAATTTTCTACCCCTTTTTTGCTTACGTGACACTATCTTGTGGGCCCAATGCTGATTGATTTTTTTTCAAGCTAGTGCCACGTAGGCCGAAAAGGGGTAGAAAATTACTTATAAAATAAGTTCAGCGGTGTAATAGGATCTTAGTATAGTATAAATATATTTTTGGAATTTCGAACATAAATTGAGGAGGTACTTGTGCATTTTCCGTATATATATATATATAGATTAACTTAGGCTTTCGGTTTGGTGAGAAGACATTTGTGTGTCAACTGTCAAGTTATGTGTGCTTTCTTCCATTTCTTGCCCCTTTTGTTGTACTCTTTTTCCTCTTGGAGTTTTCTTGATTAATAATTCATAAAAAAAATTCCCTAATTTCACAAATTTATTTTTTATTTTATCGTAATATCCAAATCAGCTTGAATATATATCTAAACTATTACGAGTATTTATCATCATTTATCAACAGTATGACCAATATCGAATAACTCTATTCATCAAACTCTAAATAAAGTATTTTTTTTATTTCTATTAAGACTTAAAACTGATATCTCATTATTCTCGATCCACTTTCATTTTTACTATGTTTGTTTGGGAGACATAACTTGTGGTATTCCATCCCCTTTGTTCAATTTTTTCTCTTTCACAAAATAACTTGGAAGTTGTCAATTTGTTCCCTACTTTTTGTTGGGATTTGAGTTGAGATGTATAAAATCAAATATATTGCTTAGGATTCTAGATGGTTAGGTGTAAGCACCCCACAAATTTTTTTTTAATTTATACAAACAAAAAAAAAAGGTTACACATCATTTCTTCAACATGTCATTTTACAACTAAGGAATTGAAAAGATAGATTTTTGGCAAAGTGGTCTTTGGTCAATAAAGTGATGAGTGTAATTCTTGAAAATTAGGGTTCCATTTCTAATATATACAAAATATTAGATAATTTACTTCGGGAGATCATATTCGATATATCTAGATAACTGAAGGAATAATATGTATTTTTGTTAAGAGATATAGTAACAAGTATGTTTAAGATGATAGTATACTCGAGGTACGTGTAAGTTGACTGAAAATATTATCAAGTTATCGATGTTTCTGCTAAGAGATTATACATAAATAAACAATCGAAATGGACACTAAAATAAAATTCTAAATCTTCATGATCATCCATGACTCATTACCATGTGGAGGGTATTGGTATTTTGTGTAACTTTTTTTTTTCTACAAGTTATTTTATATTATATGTTTTGTCAATTTAGTGTTACAAAATGGGTCCTATAAAAGTACATTTATTCCTTTTAATGTCTTTAAATAATCTTTACCAAATTCCTACTTCCTTGTGAATTGAAACCCCACGCCCTCCACAACCCTAAATAATATGCGTTATTTCAAATTATTTATCGTATTTTATATATATATATATATATATATATATATATATATTAAAGTATATTAATCATAAAATATTTTATTTTATTTATATATTATAATATATATATTATCATCTATATAATATATTTTAAATATGGTAAGTTAAATATGGTAAAACATTAACTTAGTTTCAAAAAAAATTTAAAAAATTTATACACAAATTCATATTAAAAATTAAATGTTTTTATTTTCATATTTAAAATAATGTCACATGAAATGAAACGAATAGAGTAATCACATAAAAATACATTATGTGGACTAATTTATTTAATTAAGAAATATATCTAAGTCATCCTAATACAAAACCTTTTAAATTATTTTTTTTCAACATTTTCATTTCTTTTTCTTTACTTTCAACTTTTTCCCTTTTTCTCTACCCATACATAAAATTATTTTATTTCATTAAGCATGGGCTAGTTATATTGTTTGGTCAAATATTCCCATGTGGGTGTATTGAGGTATATTTATTATAATTTCTCATTTCAATAAAAAAATAAATTTGGGTGTATCTAAGAATTTGCAAATCAAATGACTTTTTTAGACCCACCTACATTTATTAGAGCCAATATTTAAAGTACATTTATTTAAATATAGAATTAAGAAAGTTGTTTCTAAATAGTTAGTAACTAATATAATTTTTTGATATCATTAAAGGATTAGTGATATTTTTTTATTATTTAGCGATAAAAATTATTCATTGCTAATTTATTTTTAATAAATGTATAGTAAAATCTAAATATAGTTTAAATATTTTAGGACAAAAGGAAATTGCCCAAATTTGTAGCAATCATTTTACTTGTTGACTAAATGCTTTAATTATTAAATATAAAGTTGTAGTGGATTTTCTTTCTAGTGCTCTTTAGAACTTTATAGAAGGGTAAATTTTATCCTCTAAATTTTAATGATTCTATTCAAGAAATTAATGGGGTTAAAAACTAATCCTCATTTTGCTAGATAATAAGTAAAATGAATGTAATAAAAATTTTATTTTGATAATAAATAAATGTATCTTTTTAGTTTGGTTTCGATATGTATTTATGTTTTCTAATTTTGAGTGTGCATAAATAAATATTTAAATTTGTATAAAATTAAATAATTAGACATATGTTTCATATGTAGCCAATTTGTGTCCTAAGTCACCTTCTACGTGTACAATATCACGCAGGACGTACGTACTTACTTATTTAATTTTATATAAATTTAAGAGCCTGATTATTCACGTCCAAAGTTAAAAACATAAATACGAATTAATGTATGACATATTTATATATTATTACCAAAATTTAATGACATTTTATAAAATTATTATACTTATTACATTAAGTAAAGTGGTGGTCTACAATTTTGTTTCATGATTTTGACTTTTCAATAATGGGACTTCAATAAAGCTATATGTCATTTCATTTTCCTAATACTTATTTGCCAATTTTGGAAATATTTTTTTTTCATTAGTTGCTATATTTCTTAATCAATTAGATGTAAATGTTGGTCCCATGAAAAAAAAAAAAGAGAAAAACATTAATAGGTTAACAAAAAAAAAAAACAGCCAAAAAAAGGAATTTTAAATGCATAGCTCTTTGATATTAATGGGTAGGTGGCTATTTGATTTTTTTTTGACTATTAGAAAAAGTTTTACTTAAAAAAAAAAAAAGATTTATAGCAGCCTAATTGGTGAATAAGTCACAAGAATAATCTTAGCTTAGAGTTACTTTTATTTACTCATTTTTGTAAGAATTTTAAGTATTATACACTGTGTTAATAATATTTATATCGTCAATAGTAAATAAATAGTCTGATATATTAAGTTTTTGCTTTGTGCGGTTCTTTTTTAGAGAAGGTTCATATTTTATTCAGATTGTGTTGATTATATGTAACTCTATTTTTTATTTTTACAAGAAGTTTTTACGATTGAATTTGTGACTTTCTAATTGCAAGTCAACGTTTTTATTGTTATTCATGATTTCATGTAACTCGACAATTATTAATTGATAACCTACTAAAAATAGTAACCAACATATTATAAAAAGTTAAACCTCACTGATTGTGTTTTTTTTTTTTACGTGAACATCCTCCTTAATGACTCGATCAAGACAAGTATTCAAATATCACGGTACTACTATAGAGAAGAAAAATTTAACCCCAATGAATATCAAAACACTCATAAACAAAGGATGTTGTAATTGACGAAATGCTTCACATTTTCTTCCGATGAATCCAAATACAATTTTATTTAATAAAGTTTATCTCCTTAATCTAGCTTAGTTTCTACTAATATATTACTCAATTTTACAAATTGAACATTTGATAAAAGCAACTCAATTATTGAAAGCAAATTTTGCAAAATCAGCCCATGTGATGCACTAAAAGTTGATTTAACTTTTAATTAAAATGGACTAAAAATGGACCAACCTATTCATCTATTGGGCCATCGTAATTAAATTGGTGAGATATAGTTTCAATTAAGGGGAAATTGTATATAATAACAAACTAATAACTTAAAATAAATGGAGTAGCTAGGGTTTGCTTTAATTGTGCTCCATAGCAAACATTAGCTAAAGTTTGTCAGGCGTCTCTCTCCCCAAAATCTCGCTCGCCACTCTCCATTCTCGCTCGCCTCTCTCGCTTTATACACAGAAGTGTATAAATTCTGTTTCTGTTTTGTATAAAGCGAGAGAAAATTGTATATACACATGCAAAAATATATATCATCGTGTTATACACTTAATACTTCAAATATTGCAGAGAAAAAGGCCAACAAATTATACAATTGCGAATTATACAATTGCCGTGAAATACAATTTTCTCTAGCTTTATACAACAGAAGTGTATATATTGTGTTTCTGTTTTTGCATAAAGCGAGAGAAAAACATATATCTTCTTGCTATACACTTATTATTATGCAATATACATACATTTAATTCGATTCAACTGTATGCAAAGCAAATTATAAAAATATTGCAGCGAAATAGGCAGCGAATTATACAATTCTGCATTATACAATCGCAGTGATATAGGATAGCGAATTATACAATTGCAGCGAAATAGGCCAGCGAATTATACAATTGTATGTATATGTATAGCGAATTATACAATTTTATGTTTGCTATGGAGCGCAATTATGCAAACTTTGCTATAGCATACAAATATGAATTTTTTGTTTGCTATATGTGAAAGTTGTCCTTCAATTAACATGATAGCAATTTAATTGTCAAAATACCCAAAATTATATTATTTTTTACAAATAAAGTTGTTAACATACATTAGTAGGATATATATTGAATAGTTATCTTTCATTAATCATACACTTAATTTTTTTATCGTAATTATTATATCAATCTGTATACATAACAAATTTATATAATACACTATATTCTATTTGCTTGAGCTCCCGAGATAGGAACATAGTTTCGAAAATTTGCCATATCAACATTATCATGAAATCATTAATCACAAAGAAAAATTATATAGTATAGTTCGACTTCGATAGAACTCGTGTGAAATAAAAAAAAGATAGTTAAGTGCTATTGTTAGAAGTTTTGAGGACAAAAGTGTTATGTGAAGAAAGTTAAGGGCTTGTTTGGTTTATATTATTTTATTATTACTAGTACTAGTAGTTTATACCCTTTATTCCCCCAAAACTTTAAACCCTAAACCCTTGCCGTCGTCAATTTCCGGCGGTTCTTCGACGGCGGAGCTCCCACTGTAATCTCAAATAATTTATTTTCCGTTCACATAGCTTCGGAGGAAATTTTCAGGAGCGAAGATGGTGGTGAAGGTGGACAATACGGAAAGTATTCCTGCTACAGATGAGGTGGTTTTTTTTTTTGTACTACTTTTCAAATTTACAGACAAAATGGCGTAAAGGGTAGCTGAGAAAGTTGATTTTTTTGAATTAAGTGTTAGAAAAATTTGTTCTTGGCGACTTATTACAATTAGAATTTCTGTATCTTTTGTTCTATTGATATCTGTATTGGATGAATGAGATGTTGTTATAGATTGAACACGGCGGATAGTTAGCTAATACAGTTCTTCTTTTAAGGGGTTTGGTGTGTAATTTTGTATTCTTGCTTGCATTCTAACTGACCGAGCTAATTTGAATGTTAGAAGTGGTGAAATGAGTTCCTTCATCAGAATCTATGAGTGGTTTGTGTGTAAATTAACCAGCTTTTAGTTAATGTTCACTGGTAATTTGAAGGAAACTGATACAATTTTGAATATCTGGAAATAGTAGTTGGAATGGGCTAAACTATGGGTTATATATGGTGTTTATGATCATTATCAAACACAGAAGTTGTTCTGTTTTGATCGCTTATGCTTATTTTGAGAAGAGGAAATGTTTTCCGTGTTTTAGTGTATTTCTGGACTTTGCTTTCTTTACAATAGTATTGGACCTTAGTGTTCGAAACTTGAGCTATGGCTTGTTGGAACTTAATGATCTGTTCCTACAAGTTTGCTCAGTCCACCACACTATTTACACATGGATTTCATGTGGTGATTTTATCTTTCTTTCAGAGTAATTCAAGGTGGGAACTTTTGTTCTTATGGTTTTCTCCAGTTACATCTGTTATTTCCTAGTGAAAATATAAGATGGGTTTAGGTGTTGTTCTGTTATGGGAAAAGGGGATTTTCCTTAATATGCTGTTTGTGAAATGAAATAGTTATAGGATCAAAAGGATCACAATTGGTTATTAGATCCAAAATTTCTTGATTAGAAGTATCAAGCACATCAATATGAATAAAAAGCTTTAGCACTCGATCATTTGCTTTCTTATCCTTACTCAACTGCCTAGTGATTCTTTTCGATATCTTGATTGGCAGGTCATTTCTGAAGAGATGGATATGAAGAAAAAGAAATACCTTAGGGGCGAAGCAGCGAATTTGAAGGTACTGAAGTTTGTTAAGATTTCTGAACTTCTTAGCTTTTAACTTTAATTCTGGTCAGTTTTTCTTTTCGTTGATGATCATATGCTAAATAGCTAGTTCTAACAATTTGCAGGATTTGAAAGATAAAAAATTACAGGGTCAGCTTGCTGTGCAAGAAGAGTTATTTGGAAAATCTGCAGCAGCTGCTGCGAAGGCTGAGAAGGTGTCTAGACTATGTTCTGATAGTTTAGCTTAATTTTCTAGACATCTACATAATATTGGTGAAGCATATCACTACTTTTGTTTCTCACATTGTAACTAGTAGATGTATTCTACTGCCCTTACTGCTCCCTCCTTCCACCCCAATGGACCCACCTTCCCGCACCAGATTGTTCTCTTTCTGTTGTTTGTATTTTTCATTAAACTCAATTCCAGAAAACCTAGGTCAAATAGCATATATTGAGTTGCCTCTGTTAACAACTTCAAATTTATTTTATCAACTGTGTACAATTTTATGCCTGTCACTGAGATTTGTTTGAATCTCTAACTCTTCTGCTTTTGTCAGTGGCTTATGCCAAGTGAGGGTGGTTATCTAGAGGGTGATGGTATTGAGAAGACATGGAGAATAAAGCAGGACGCAATTGCCAGTGAAGTTGACATTTTGAGCTCCAGGAAACAATTTGATATTGTCTTACCAGGTTAAGATTTTGGAAGATTTTGCTTATATATAACTACTGAAAAAGATGCAAAGTTGCTGGTCTTTGTTTCATTTTCATTTTGATGATCATGGAATTTTGTCATGTCATGCATGTTTATCCATTTAAACTTGTAAGCAGAATAGTATGCTTCATCCCTAGCAACTGTAACTGCTTTACGTCATTTCTCATCGTTACATCTGAGATTTTCCTCAGACAATTCTTTGAATCTTAGTAATAGCCTCACTAATGGAAGCAGATGAAGATGAGAACCTACTTATTTTGCTTTATCAAAGAATTTTGAAATAGTTATGAAATGTTTGGTCTAAAGTATTCATGCTATATACTTCATTTCATACTCAGTTTTCTCAAATAAGTGGTGGTGGTGGTAATCTTCTGTTTGTTATTTTCAGTTCTTTCTACCTTTGAGTTTTTGCCTCATTTTTTTTGTGCTTGATATTTTACCAGTACGGATATTCGATGATTAGCCTGCATCATCCATCTTATTAACTTTTGATGATAAAGTGATTCATTTCTCCTCTCAATACAAACTTCACTTAGATGATCGAATATGATGCCTAGCTTTTTTTTTTGTTATGAAACCTTTCTTTGGGGGGGGGGGGGGCAATATGGACGGAATTATGCATATGTTGTTAAACTGTTCTTAACAGTCCTTGACAGTGTTGGGGTCAGATTCATAACATGCTATGGGAGGCTTTTAAAAATTTCCGTCTTTCAATAGCTTTCAAGTCAAGTCCTTTCTGTGTCTCCTGTCTGTTATTTGCTTTTTTATGCTTCCATAGATTATGGTTTAATGTAGTTTCACTGTTTCACATCAGTTGACTTGTATTTTGCAGATTTTGGTCCTTACACTCTTGAATTCACCCCTAGCGGTCGCTACATGGCTGCAGCTGGACGCAAGGGTCACATTGCTATTGTAGATATGAAAAACATGAGCGCCATTAAAGAACTACAGGTATTTATTGTTGTTTGATTTATTCGTGAAAAAGATTATATGAAGCAAGCATATTGATGTTATTGTTATACTGAATAAAGGGGTCAAGGGTTTTACTTTGAGAGGTTTCAAGGATGTCTGTCACACTCAACAGTCCATTTAACATGGGGTATTCTTAGCTTGCAGCTAGACAGTTTAGTATCATTAATTTCAGAATCACATATCAAACTTAGTTTATCGAGAAGTGTCAGCATCATTTTATCCTATAACACAACATCATTGAAATGAAGTTTTGTATTACATTGGCATTTTTTTAAAAATAGAAAAAAAACCCATCTTTTATTACATTTGCATTATGTAGTTTCTCACCAGTTTCTGATGCTCAGGTTTGCTTATAGCTTATGTTTCTATTGCAGGTCAGGGAAACAGTGCGTGATGTAGTATTCTTGCATAATGAACTGTTTTTCGCTGCTGCTCAGAAGAAGTATGACTCATTTTATGTCCAAATTTCTTGATTGTAATGTGTTGTAAGAAGGGTTTCAAAGGCCCTCTATTCCTTTGGTTATGTTTCACCGGGTATAGAATCAGTTCCTATGCTCTTCTTAAATGTTCTCATGGATCTCAGAATTGGTTTCAATCCGGCTATGAAAAGATGACTTTCAGATGAACTTGTTTTAGCATTTCCTTCTCTCTTCGTGTCCACTCGAATTTTTCTGCTGGATCCTCTGCCAAGCTCAATAATTTCGTCAGCGATTTTGTGCATGTCCTTTTATATTCCACTTTCCAACATTCTTTCAATTCATAGAATTCATCCTTTAATTAGTGTCCATCATAAATTTGACAGATTTTGTTTGGTGAACCTAAATATCTGCCATGTCACAGGTACCCGTATATATACAATAGAGAAGGCACGGAGCTCCACTGCATGAAGGTTAGTTTGACCTGTAAATGCCTTGTGCCTTGTGTTGTCTAGACAATTAGATCATTACATGTATAGTTGTTACAACTTGTGTTCTATAGTATGTGTGCCCTTCTCATACCTCCAATTTTCCACGAGTATTCAGCTGGTGCATTGTTTGTTTGACACTTCTTTTAATCTATGTAATGGTTGGAAGGGGCAGGTGTCAGCTATTGTGTGATCACTTAGTACTTGTTTGTTGTTCTTCTAAACTTTTTTTCGTCTTAAAAATAGAACTCTTCTCAGTGCATATCTTCTGTTCCTTTGGGCAGTTGCAAGAAACTTACCTTTTGTTGCTGTCTTTTTGCGTCAACAAAAAGGAAATTGTTCTTTAGTTCTTTATAATAATGTTACCTCCATAACAAAACAATGATCTTTTAAAGTTTACTGCCTTAGAAAAGGAAATTTGTGTGAATTCCATGTGGTCTATTGTTATTTCAGGATGCTATTGTCGTAACAAATGCATGCTTATCTTTTGCATTTCCCTATTGCTTAGGTTTTTAACAAATTAGCAAGTACAAATGGAGTTACCGTATGATCTTTCTTGAATTCCAGGAACATGGTGCTGTGCTAAAGCTTCAGTTTTTAAGGAATCACTTCCTTTTGGCTTCTATAAACAAATTTGGTCAGCTGCATTATCAGGATGTTACCACTGGACAGATGGTAGCTAATGTTCGAACTGGCTTGGGTCGTACTGATGTCATGCAAGTAAATCCCTTCAACGGTGTGGTTGCTGTGGGCCATTCTGGTGGCACGGTCAGTATGTGGAAGCCTACAAGTGCTGCGCCCCTTGTGAAGATGCTTTGTCATCCTGGACCAGTTACGGCTCTGGCATTCCATCCTAATGGGCATTTAATGGCAACTGCTGGTATGGAGAGGAAAATAAAGATTTGGGATTTGAGGAAGTTTGAGGTTCTACAAACATTAACAGGTCACTGCAAGTCCTTGGATTTTAGTCAAAAAGGTTTGCTTGCTACTGCAACCGGATCTTTTGTACAAGTTTATGGAGATCTTTCTGGATCCCAGAATTATAGCCGTTATATGACCCACTCTGTTGCGAAAGGATACCAAGTAAAGAAGGTGACATTCAGACCATACGAAGATGTTCTAGGCATAGGACACTCGATGGGTTGGTCTTCTATCTTAATTCCAGGATCCGGAGAACCCAACTTTGATTCTTGGGTGGCAAATCCGTTTGAAACATCTAAACAAAGAAGAGAGAAGGAAATCCGCTCTCTTCTTGATAAGCTCCCTCCAGAGACTATCATGTTGGATCCAACAAAGATTGGTTCAGTGCGACCAGAAAGGAAGAAGGAAAAGCCATCAAAGGAGGATAGGGAAGCAGAAATGGAAGCTGCTATCGAGGAAGCTAAAAATATTCATATGAAGAAGAAAACAAAAGGTAGAAGCAAGCCTAGTAAGATTGCAAAGAAGAAGCAAGAAGCTGTTGAAAAAGCTAAGAAACCTTTCTTGGAGCAACACGCGAATAAGAAGAGGAAACCCACCGAGGAAACTCAGCTTCCAAAATCTTTAGAACGTTTCGTTAGAAAGAAGGTAGCAGCATGATCAGTTTTGTCCACTAAACTGTTCTCACCCTTTCTTTGCATTTGCATTTGATTCTTGTTTTGGCTTTCCTTGAGGGAATTGCTTATAGAAATTGAAGAAGCAAGTGTTGTAATTCTTCAGATCAAGTTTTCCCCTTTTCTCATTGTTTACATTGTTTTACTGTTGAGGTTAAAAGTTTAGGCATTTTTGTTTTAGCTTAAAGGTTTCTACCTTGAAGTACAGGCCAATGTAAAATCTACAAAGTAGACAATGTATGAATCAATTTATCCTAGCCATGTTTTACTTGTTTATTTTTCATTCAATTTTTGTCAGCCATCCATTTCTCCTTCATTTTGATTCATGACATGTAGTACATCGAATCCATAAAAGAACAGAGGTAGAGAGTTTATTTTCGATAGATCTTGGCTCAAGGAAAAGCACAACCTTACATCACCAAGGTTATAAATCAGGTTTCTTCATTGTAACCAATTTATGAATTATGACAGCAAGCTATAGGTGAAACTTATATCTTTTTGTCTGATTGAACAGGGATACTCTGAATTAGTATACAATGAATCTCATTTTCACATTGTGCTATACTGCTGGTTCTACACTTTTGAGTCTACAACAAAGTATAATCGATGATCATGCTCGATTTGTACGCCGTCCAACTTCAAGGGCGAGCTCTGTGTCGATTTTCAGAGAAATGTCAAGTGCTTTCACAGAATGTGTCAAGGCACCGCTGCAAACATTCAAATGTATGATTTAAGTATCAAAACAAACAAAAGACAGATACTTTTATCAAAATATCGTTACTGGACGAAACAAATATCAGACTTCCTCCCAGTATGAAATCCAAACAACATACGCCTCACTCCTTAACGACTTGAGATTGATTATATGAATCCTCATTGACCATGTTTCTCATTTTAATATCTAGAAGGAAAAGGAAGACTTCCCGGTTGTAGAAGCAACACAAACCGAGAAGTCTCTCCTGTTTATATTAACTTCCACTTCTTTTTCGAATATCTTCTGAAATAGAAAGAGTGAAATGCATACCTAGAAATGTAGGTAACACCAGTTTGTCCAATCGCGTGCACTGTTTCAAGGGTAACATTTCCTGACGCCTGCCACCATTATAGCCAAAACATCAGGTCACCACAAGATATACTTGAACAAATAATAAACGGGAAAACCAAACAGTGGTATCTTGTGAGTTGTGAATGGTATTTCAATCATAAAATCGAGCTTCCATGCGACTTCTATGCTTCTTACATGTTTAAATCGATAAAAAAGATCTCACAAATGACATGAAGGCTTACACCTCCTTGGTACATGAAGGAACATTAGGGCAAATAGCAATATTCTCGTCTTACCAGGATATATCGGGCTAAAGTGTCTTCATATAAGCAGATAAAAGTAACATGATATGTTCTTGCTTCCTTTCAACGCTCCATAGTCCCTGCCTTTTAATTTGAAGGCTTCTTTTCCCTTCCTTTTGACTTTAAGAATTCAGTTCGAACGACTGCACTCTTTAGATAGCACTGCTGAGGCGAAGTGTTGATCTAGATAAACTTTTAACCAAATGATATTTAAGCTATTTGGAGGAAATACCAGAGGTCTAATCATTTCATTCTTGCATTGTCTCTAAGACCACAACAATATGATAGGGCTAAGAGAAAATAAGAAAAGATACTTTGCATGTTGCCTTGAGAAAATTCATATGTCACTACATTTCACAATCTCAATAACCATAGAACAAAACTGTAAGTATTTGTTGCAAGTCTAGTGACCAATAATGAATATCTTACAACAGAGAAAAGTCAAGGCATTGCATCACATTAATCTTCTTATGCTGACAATTGTGCGAAGCAGTCAAAAATGAAAATGAAATCAAGTGTACCTCGGTCTCAAACCTCCCCTTAATCAAATCTACAGCCTCCTTAAGCATGGATACCTCAACATCCCCGTTAGATAATGGAATAACCATATTGTCCAGCATTATCCTAGTCAATGAAGTCTTTGTTTGAGCTGCATATTCTAGAACCTCATGTACTTCTGCAAGAGTCCTGGTTTCAACCTGTTGGATAGGAGAAAAGGTTTAGAGCTCTGCCATGAATTACCACAAATTGAACATATTTTAAAGGACCGTTATCAGAAAATTTGCACGATTCTAGAATTTAATCCAAAGATATGTAGGACCAACCTCAACCCCCATTTGCAGTTTATTTTGCTCCAAATACTGATCCACAGATTCTAGAGCTTTGCTGACACCTCCAGCAGCAGATATGTGATTGTCTTTTATCATTACCATATCAAATAATCCCATTCTGTGATTCTTACCCCCACCGATCAATACCTTTAGTTAAAGCCAAGTAAAAAAGTTAGCCAAGACAAAGCATACGTGTTAGATGATATTGGTGAGTAGATGTTTACCGCCCATTTATCCACCAAACGCAATCCTGGAGCCGTCTTCCTAGTCTCCAATATGTAAGCAGGGTGTGCAGCATCTGCCATTGCCTGCAAATATAAAAAAAGTTAGTATCTTCTAATCACTACTAAAGAGGAAAGACAATAAACTTCATGACATCTTGGACTAGCATGCTTTAGTTGAACCTCACATTAGTTAGTTTATTTCCATCTACGGAACTTTAGAAATGTCACGTGTATAGTTTTGTGTTTGTGTGTATTAAACAGAGGACTCTTTCTCATAGACTGATTGCAAAATCGTTTCCAATATGTAGTTCAGGCACCATCTAAGGTCACAAAAGAGTGAATTCTCACAAGCCTTATAACAAACACATGAAATCCGTTTGCAACACTTGAAATCTTGACTTTCTACTTTCTAGTGAGATGGATAAAGATTACCACAGGCCAAGACTAATTCTCATAGAAAAGCGAAAATAATGAATTTAGCAAGTTGCTTTGCTACGATGGTAGCTTATATATCACAGAGGAATGTCTAGGATCAACACATGTTCTGCACCGAAACTCAGTAATTTCAGACATAGAACAATTGATCAGTCTCAGACTTACACTTAATACTGATACCAACTCATCGGTGACAATAACCATTTCCATTCATGACTATATTTCCAGATCTTTATTAATGATGAGCTACTTACTCGAGGACAAACACACCTTAGTTAGCGTAGCTATTCCACTCATTCTTTGCATAAAATTGAGAACCACCCTCTCAGCTATAACAATGTTGTGAGCCTTTCCTACAAAAGTCAGGCGAAGTTTATTAACATGTCAAAAACTCATTACTAATTACGCATTTCTCACATTTCGTTTACCTTGTACTTTGCCAAATTTCAAGCCTTTATGAACTTTATCACCATCCTTTATAAACCACTCCACCTGGTAATGCGAACATAAATAAAATTAAACATTACCCTTTATAAATTCAAGTAGAAATATCAGTTGCCACAACAACCAAAATGAAAAAATCAATACCTTTAGTGAAGGATCAACTTCCGCGAATATCATCTCAGCAAGTGCAATTCCTGCTACAATCCCATCTTCCTTTGCTATAAAGTAAGCTTCGGATTCCAAATCAACAGGAATTGTCGCCTTACAAGACACATCTCCTACATTTCGCAGAAGAATAGATTTATTTAATACATAGATTTTTAAAATTCAGTACTCAAATTACACTGATGATAGTGCCTGCAATTACATATATTGTTTAGAAATATGGATCTTCATGTTGTCTGCTTACTAAGAACACAAAGAATCCGAATTAGCCCCCCACCCCAACCCTAATGCTTTCTAAGAACACAAAACCTATAAGTTAATTGTATACACAAAAAGGTTTAAACTTTGAACTACACAAAAAAAAACTACAATCAAACTTCATAAGCAACTCTCAATTATACAAAAAGTTCACAATTAGCTTATTAACATAACACCAAAAAAAAAAAAGAGAGGTTAAAAGCAAACCTAAATCCCCAGCATCTTCAGAGAGGGCAAGTTGAATAACACCCTTTAAATCATAAGTGGGGTGTGCTGGTGGCTTCACTACTAATGACTCCACTGTTCTACCTGCATTCTTGGTGGCCATTGCAGACATTTTCACAACCAACCTTCAATTTTCCAACAAAAATATCAATCAAAACTCATAAAAGAACAATCTTTATCACTATTTAACAAAAAAAAAAAACACACAATTTTCAAGAATCTGTTCTTTCATCCTGGTTGAATTGAGTGGTTTTCCATACACAATTTGATCAAAACTCATAAAAAAAACAATTTTTAACAAAAAAAAAAACACAATTTTCAAGAATCTTTTTTCTTATCCTTCTTCTGAGTGGAATTGAGTGTTTTTTCCACACAGAATCTGATCAAAACTCATAAAAAAGCAATCTTTATCAGTATTTAACAAAAAAAATGATTTTTTTTCAAGAATACTTCATGTTTTAGGTAAAATTGAGTGGATTTAAAGAAACCTTGGAGCTGCAATTGCACAAGGGTGCACAGTTGTAGTGAAGGGAAGAACCCTAAACATTGGAATTTTGGGATTTTGAAAAAGGATTTTTTTAAAAAAATTTTTGGCAAATAATTTCTGTGTTGTGTTTTCAAACATTTTTTTTTAGCAAAATGGTCCTACAACTATAAGAATTTGTTGCTTTTTTTAAAAAAAAATTATTTGGTGACCACAAAAGATCACTTTTTTTTTTCTTCTTTTCTCTTTTCTTGATTTGATGAATATTAGCATTTAGCAATTTGCTAAATAAATAAGCTTAGGATTATCCTATTTTAAATCCTTTTATCTCTTATAGTAAGTGTGTGTATATACAAGTGAGAGTTGCCCTAGTAATATTGCAAGTTTGTAAAAATAAAAATGAAAATATTAATTATTGTAAGTCCCTTTTTAAGTTCTCGAAACAAAAGAGCGACACTAATTAGGGGTTCAATCGAACCTTCTTTTTACTACCGATAATATCGTTAAATAATTTATAAATCTCATACACATTTTATTAGGAACAAGTTCATGAGCACAAAATGAGAATGCCTAATAAAGGTAAATGATTTGATTGCCACATAATGTCAATGAGACGCAAAGTCAAAAATATTAATTCTAAATATTTTAAATCATGTCAAACTTGTAATTATCGTTATAGCTTTCACCCGTTTAAAATAGGTCTGCCAGCTAACAAATTCCATTTGATTTATAATCATATCAGCAAAATTTTCGTATTTTAAGACCGACATAGTTGATATAAATCAACGTTATAATCATATCAAAAGTAAGAATTTGTACTTGTTTGTCAAATCTAGTATTGAATATGTTAGCTAGATACCTTTTAGACTTGGAATGTTCACATTTTATGTCAATTATTAGACACAATATCAATTATATAACTATTGACTCTAAACATATATAGGTGTTTTTAGTCCATTGTCTAAAATTATTTTATTGCTCTAAAAGTGGCAAAAGTTACCTCTTTTCCTCATTGCCTTTTGATTAATTGGTTTTACTTCTAGAGAAAGGGATTAATTAGTGGTGGATGAGGAAGTGTACTAGTAAAAAATATTTCTTTTATTCAGTATTCGATATATATATATATATTTTAGAATTCGATCAGTTTAAATTTGTGAAATCTTATTTGGAGGTTAGCACATTCACTATAAAAAGGAAACTCTATTTCACAAGATTTTTTATTGTGTTTGTAAAAACGTAATGTCTTAAATTATAATATTTTTTTACATTATATAAAATATCATTTTTGATAGTCCACGTAAAAACAATTGTTACATTACAACTGATATAGTATTTGGATTGGTGATATTAAATAAAACATATATTATTTTTCTAATTTTGCAGGAATTTATTGATTATTTTAACGTGAAATAAAAATATTTATATATTACATAAATTCGATTGAGTCAATTTAAATGGACCAGTCAACCATGGTATTCAAGATTATGAGGCTATAAATACCATATCTTATTTTATTTTTTAAAACATCCAAACTCTTTACACACATTTTCCTAAGTAAAATTAATTAAAATTAGAAAAACATAACTATATCAAATACATTTTTTTGGTATGTGTGAATACATTTTATATTATACATTATATTTGAAAGAAAATGACATGTCCATTTTCCTCCCCACTTCTAAATTGTCTGCTAACACTTTCATCATTCAACTTATGACTTCTAAAAAACAAAATTCAAAGTATTTCAAATAATAATAAAAAAAAAAGTAGCCCCTAACTTATTTTATTGTAATAATTATAATTTTTTATTCTTGCAAAAATTGTAAGTATATATTTGTATTCCTACATTCCCAACAACTCATTTGATCCATTCCATTTCCCTTTGTAAGCAAATTCTTTCTTCTTTTTCACTAGGTTTTTTTCAATTGAATTGTTCACGAGTCTATCGAAAATAATTTAGAGTCTCGTTTATCTTCAATTTTTTTTTGTATGATTGATATTATTCTTATGATGAGGGGTTTGGTAATTTTTCTTCTACTTAGTATTACAACAATGGATCATCCAATTAGAGTTGTTGAAAGTGTAAGAGTTATGAAGCAGAAATTAGATTATGAGAAATTGTTATTAAATCAACTTCCAAGAGGACCAGTGCCACCTTCTGGTCCATCTCTATGTCATAACAAGCTTGATCCTAATTTTAGAAAATTTAATTTTTCTCAAGATTATATATTATGTCCTTAATTAGTGAATATATTTATAGTATACATTTTGTTTCTTTGTATTTTCATGTTGAGTTGGCTATAGTTGAATTCAATGGAGAGGCAGGCACATTTTCTTTAATTGAATATGCTTTGTTTCTTCTATGAGCTTGTGTTATGGGCGTTCAATTTCAGTTGGGACTCTACAAGACGTTTTTAATGGTGTATACATCGAAATCGTATGAGACTCTACAAGACATTTTCAATTTTAGTTAAAACTCTACGAAATGTTTTTAATTTCAATCAGGGTTTTTGGAGGCTACTCTACCTTGAACCGTAGTTTATGCTTCTATAAAGGGCAATTATTTTTCTTTTTTGAAGATGCATCACGAATATCCCATAAACTCTTGGGATATTAATAAAGCGATCAAAATATGTTGTATTCTTCTTGATAACCAAATATTCAAGAAGATCCATAAAATTCTTTCAAGGTAGTCAAATAAATCACAAGGAGGTCCACATTATCCTAGTTCAAGAAATATGTCACTAACGACACTCGAATCACGGAGAAATCTTAAGAGAGAAAAAGCAATCGATAAAAAAATTTGTATTTACAACGCTTATCGATAAAATTTATGTTTCTTTATATTTTATTTGTAATTTTAATTTATTTTTTTATCGCTCTAAATAATTGTTTCAAATAGTTACTTATAAACCAATAGTTGTTTAATTAGTTTCCTCTTGATGTTAGGTTGATTTATGCAATTTTTTATATGCCAATACTAATATTATGTTTTAAGAACAACATTATGATCAAACATTTTCAAATAACTTCAATGTTTAGAGTTCAAATAACTCCACTATGCAAGTCTTCTATTATATCTTCTTTACCTTATCCAATCGAAAAAAGGGAGTCTGAAGCAAGTAGAGTATCCAACAACTGAATTTTATATAGAACGTAATTTAAAAACATGTTATTATACGAAAATATATACTTATGACATACGATTTTCTTGTTTGTTGTGATGAGCGTAAGTTAAAAGACCAACACAAAACAAGGACAAAAGCGCGATGATCCACGACTCCTTTTGGGCTTCAAATGGGCTAATAGATTTCTGACTATACCCTCCTCCCTATCATGTTGGGCCTTCTCTAAGAGATAACTTAGGCCCATACTTTTTCTGAAATATAGTCTTTCTTTTGCTATAAATATTTTTACAGGAAACAAAATAAAATAAAAATTTAAAAATTAAAAATGACAAATGTCCTTTTTGTATTAAATTAAATTAAAAATGATAAAAGTCCTTTTTGTATTAAATTTTTTTGTAAGTGAACTTTTGGGCATTAACACAAGGTCACAATCCTTGATAAAGATAGTATAAGTTTCTCCATATTTAAGAGTGAAAAAAATTTTCTTAGTAATTTACGAATTTTTTTTTTTGTCTTTTGGTTTTACGCGACGCAAATCAAAATTAGTTCTTGCTATTATTTTTCAGATGAAATTCACTATAATTATTTCCTTATAATTCAAAAAGTAACCATTGTTCATAAAACTTCTAATTTCATACGTGAAACTTTATAAATTATCACGAATTTTCACTTATAAAATTAATATAAAACTTTGCGATGATAATAATTTTTTAAAGACAAACCCGAAACATGATCAATTCTTATGAAGTTAATTAAGTAACACTTTCTAAACTCAAATGTCTAAATTAATATAAACATTAACATATTAAATTTTTTTCTTATAAATATCAAATGAGGGATCTCATGTTCGAAAGCTCTAGGATGTTTTCTTAGTCAAGTTCGTTACATAAAAATTGTATAATATAATTCATCTTTCTGATATTATTTGTAAAATATTATATTAAAATGAGATTTATTTTGTGCCCACTCGAAAAATAGTAGGTGCAGCTTACTTAGTCAACAAAAACTTTATGTAGCTCTAATATTTGTACACGCACATTTACAAATTACACTTGCATACAAATTCATGTTGGTAGGTGCAATATTTGGCTGTGAATTTTCCTACAATCACCACCAGAAAAAAAAAGGTTTTCTTAACTTAGGAAGAGGACCATTATAATAAAAGATATTTATAAATAGGATTAAATACTTTAATTTTTTTAATTTTTTTTTTAGGAGTTCTGTTGATTGAATATCTGATAACATTATTTCTGAATAGATTTTTAATTAAACATCATACCTTACTATGTGTTATAAATGAGAAATTAGTACATAATCAACTCCTTTTTAAGTTATGTTTAGTTAAACCCCTTGAGTACTAATAAAGTGTTCTAATTAGATGCTTTAGCTTTAAATTTTGATTTTTTTTATGTATGTTTTTAGTAATCGTCTATTAGGTAATTAAATTAATTATATAAAATATGTTATTTTTCTTTAATTATGCATGTTCGTATCTCAATAAGTCGTAAAATTTCAAATATTTAATTAGTACTTAAGGTTTCTGCGTATACTAAAAGGAGATGACATATTTTGTATGGTTAACTATTTATAGCTAATAGATAAATAAAAATGCATACATATTTTCTACTTGAGGTTGATACATATGATAAAAGGAGATGACATATTTTGAAGAGTTAACTTAACTATCTAATAGATAAATGATATTACGTAACACAAATATTCTTTAAAAAATTGAATAAAGAATATCTAATTTAAATACTTTATTAGGAATTAGGATGTCCAATTGGTATAAAAAATTATTTTCAATTTCGAAATGAAATACTTGATAAATTTAAGAACCTTGACTATGTATTAAGGAATTATTTTTTTTTTAAAAAAAAGACCATTATGTTAAGTACTTTATAATATGTGGTAGTTCCCATTAGTGGCTCAAAGTTTGCCAACTTTTATGTGAGAGTCACAAATAACCAACAAAACATTTTATAAAGCTTGTCTTTTTATGTTATCTTTCTCAAGAAATATATTAGAGTATTATGATCATATTTTGTCTTTTTGAAAAATTAAATATAGTTTCAAGATGCTTTTTATTCTAATACTATTAGAGAATCTTTTTTATTATTATTGACAAGTAGAGAAAATAAGATTTTATTATTTATTGATTTATAAGAAAAAGAACAAATAAGTGGACCACATGATCTCAACATATAGCCATGAAAAAAAAAGGTTGGTGAGGTTTGTGTAGGAGGAAGACAAGGAAATTGGATGGGAAAAAACAAGTTTATTTCTTAGGTGTATACTGAAATTTATTTTTATCCTAATCACTCGTAGAATATATCATATATCGAAACATACAATGATACTGAAGAAAAATTTATAATTTCACATTACATATTCAAATGAAGACATATATCGAAACATACAATGATACTGAAGAAAAATTTATAATTTCACATTACATATTCAAATGAAGACATATTTTTTAACTCGATAATAACAGTTCAAATAACAAATCCATGAAGCAATCTAGCTAGCTAAATACTCACATATGATTAGGTAGTGACATTTAGGATAATTAAATGTTATGCCAAATATTGCTAATTTAAGAGCATATATTTTTTTTTTGTAAAACTTATTATATTGACCAATATGTTTGAAGTAATAATATATTTACCCACTAATACTAGTACTTTGCATCATGAGGGCCAACAAATTAACTATATTTGTCATCTCTCTCCTCTTGTTTATTAATTTATTGCTATTCATATAAAATTGCCATATTTTCATTATTTTTTTTATTATAACACAAAGTTTCCACTCACTACCTAAAAAGGGGTAGGTAGAGATTTTTCTCAAAGAAGTGAGAAAAATAGTTTGTTGGAATCTTCACAATAGCTCAAGTACACCAATTTGTGTGTAGGTGACATAATTTGTCTCAAATTTATATAATAATAATGTCTTGATGTCTGATATTTATATTGAAATAAGTTTAGATATATTTATTATAAAAAACAATATTATCAACAATTTTTTTTTATTATTAAAAGATTAAATGATTAAAATACGAAATCACAATGGTGGTTCTTAGCATCACGGAGGGCAGCTAACTCTACTTGTCAATTGTCATTTCTCTCCTCTTGTTTATTGCTATTTAATTCAAATAAAAGGGCTATTAATTTATATGACCTAGTTTAAATTTTGAGAAATTTAATCATAAATTTAAATATCAATTTTTTAATATAAAAAAATTTATTATAATAAAGTTAACTATCCAAGAGGCATATTTAAAATAATGCTAATAGAATAAATTAATTAAGTTAAAATTTTAACTGTATCATATAAATCAGACGAACGGGGATTTTAAGAATATTTTTTTTAAAATCTTACATGACTTTCTACCTAAAAGGGTGGTAGGTGGGGATACTTTTCCAAATAATTCTTGACCATTCAAAGAAGTAACAAAAATGGTTAGGTTTGAAATTTGAGAATGGAAAAAAATCTTGATCGGTTATATATTTTAGTTTAATAATTAATTTAAATATAAAAAAAATGATTTTTTGAAAATATAAATGATAATGTTATTAAGAGATTTGATCGTGAGTCAAAGTTATAGCGTAATTCCACGTGTTTAGATACAAACTATAATAGACCCTACATTTAATTTTTTTTCTATAAATAAAGCCCCTCAAGAAGAACTTAAAAGAACAAGAAATCCAATAGATACATAAATTGTTCTTCAATTTATCTTCAAAGTTCAAACAAGGTACTATTTCTTCCTCATTATTTTGTTTTAGTAGTAATTAACTATCGTTTGATTATAGATTTTGAATTAGTTTTCGAAAATTTATCAAATGATTAGCTATGAAATTTGAATTTTTGAATATTTTAGTTTAAAGTTCTCAAAAACTAGCTCCGATTATTTTTTACAATTTTGAAAGAATACATGTCTAAAAAAACTTTAAAAGCTCAAATTTTTAATTATTACTAATTAGTAGTATAAATTGAGTTTCTTCTTTACTGATAAATTTTATTTAATTGTCTTTGTTTTGAAGAATTATTGAAGATGGAACTTATATATGGTGAGTGATTTCCATGCCATACTTGTCAAGTGAGCAGTCCTTTTTGCTCTTAACCTTTGTCTCATTGTCTGTTCGACCTTGAAATAAAGAAATAAATATACGAAGAAATAATTATATCATATTATAATATTTTGACGAAACAATTTATCGTAGCTCTACGTTATACACAAATTCTAGCTACTAGATAATATATATTAGTTCTTGATTTTGGATTTAATTAAAATATAGTTGCAAAAATTTCTATAAATATAGGTGTAAATATTAGTGTTTAAACCTACTAATTATTTGCATCAATATTATATGAACAAACATATAAAGGACTAATATATTTATGCTAATTTACTATCATCAATATTTAGCTTAATTAATTAGTGAATAAATCTTCAAGGGGGAAAAAACTTCAATTTATTGTCAATGTTTATAGGATGGTTTATTTCATGAATAAAATAATTAAGTCTTTGTTCTTTTGTTAATTAGGGTAATTTAATGAAGTCTTTAATCGTTTGTTAGTTAGGGTAATTACAGACAAATTACAAAGTACTTTTATAAAAAAAAATTATATGAAAATATTAATTTTTAAGAAACAAATTTTTATCGGGGACCGATGCATAGTACATAGAAACATTATGACAAATCTTTTTCAAAAAAAAATAATAATAATGAGAGAAGTATTAAAAACTCTTTCAAACTCACGTGAATTGTTAGTTTTATTTTTAAAATTATTGACAGTCTTAAAAACACTCGTTTCTTGACTTATTGAATTTAAATATACACGCTTGATTTTCTAACATGAATGAAATACATTTCTAAATTCTCGTCAAATTTAATGGTGTTTTCAACACTTTTCTGAGTTTTTATTAAGAGTTTCATGCTTCTACAAGAGTTTGAGACCGTTTGTTATGTTATGTTGGCTGTTGCAGATCGAATGTGTATCTAACTCTAGTTAGATAAATAAACAAATATTTTTAAAACTACAATAATTCGAGAATAAAACTAATAACTGTCGAGTTCATAAACACTTTCAATAGAAATAATCTCAATCGTCTATGGAACAAGCTCTTAGAACTTAATGACTCATGAGTTAGGTTTAACAAAAAAAATTTGTGAGTTTTTTTTTTTTCTAACATAATTCTAATTAGTTTCAAATTATATTATATTAAAATTTTAATATGAACATTGAAATTTAATTTGAGAAAAGTTATTATTTTTTGTTGAATTCAAACTTTTAATCTTGATTTCACCATTCATTGTACATGTTCATTGTACATGTCCTGTCTTATTTTACAAGTTAATGATATTAAAATATTTTTTCATGTTTATCTATATTTATCACTTGCGTAAAATATCGTTTGCACCATTAATATATTAAAGTTCAAATTGTTTTTTTAATAATTAAAGAGAATATTGGTAGTGGATATTTTATTTAATTAAGGTCGAACATACAATGAATCTAAGGTAAAAAAGAAGCAAAGAGACTGCTGATTTGTCAAGGTTTTGCACTGAAATCAACACCAATGCTTGAAGCTCACAATTACGAGAAATATATGGAAATTGAACTTTTACATGTTGCAGCAGGTAATAGTTTTATTTTCGAGTCATTTTTTTAAATTATGAATGAGTACTTATATATATATATTATCTTTTATGTAACAAGGCAACGTAAAGCTTCAATATATTGAAAATATTATTATTATTATCTGTTAAATAGAAATATAAAAAATAATAGATAATTTTGAAGTAAAATTTCAGAAAAAAATTTATGTCGTTAATAAACATATTGTAAATTGTCGATCGATAAAGTCTGTGTGAGTTTTACAGTATAAGAAACCACCTTTTTTATGACAATCCTTCACGCCACAATAACTTGCAATTTTGAACTTTCAGACATGTCAACTGCATATGCATATATTAATTATTGTCATATATTAAATATTAGGTATTTTATCATTAATTAAGAATTTTTATCGTAAATCGAAGAAAATAAAAATATAATTTTGCTATTAGATACATAAAAATAGGAAGAGAGGTGAGCGAGATTAGTAAGCTAGAAAGATGAGCGTGATTCATATGTGTCTCATATACAAGCGAACCACACTAGATACATTTATCTATATGTATCTGGAGTGATTCACTTACCAGCTACATAAGAGATAGGCGAGAGAGATTTGCTATATATCCTAGATATACGCAAATTCACTTGGATACAATGTATCCATAATAAATTACACTTAATTTTGACTCCATGTATCTGAAATACATGTATTTAGAGATAACAAAATCTCATAAGGTACGTAATATTACACACTAGAGTGTATCGATTAGCTCATAAACTAGTGAAATTTACGGAAGTTCTCCAAAAATTCATATCCTCCCCTCAATGTCACACCCTTATTTTCCTCCCAAAATTGAATTGCTTGTTTTGAAAGAAACGAGTTTTTCCAATTAAAGTGACATTTTGAAAAGAAATTATTCTACATTCAGAGTCGCCACTTAGAATTGAGTTATGGTGTTCCAAGTCACCTTTTTTGTTTAATCCCTAATTAAAAGGAAATGACTCTTTGTTTAGTCTGCGAAGCAGAAATTCGGGTAAGAAATTCTACTGACCGAGGGGAAGGTATTAGGCATCCTTCGAGTCCTGTGGTTCCAGTATGATCGCTTTATTGACTTTTATGACTTAAGTTAATTTTTAAATATTAAATTATTAAAACAAATGTATTTACCCTTGTTCTTTGATTTATCTTTGATATATTTAAAACTACCCTATTTATAAGCATGTGAAGTTTTTATACATTTTTATTATTTATTTATTTTTATTTATTAATTTTTCATGCTTTCAACATTTGTTTGCTTCTTAATTTCTTTTTTTTTATTTTTCTTATTTGTTTTTTTAATTGTATTTTTTTTCTCTTTCTTATTTCTTGTACTGATTATTCACGTTTTTTTAACTTTCCTTATTTTTTTAACTTTACATTATTTTTTTTATTTTTCTTTTCTCACCCTTTTTAATAGTTCTATTTTTTTTTATGATAATAACAAAATATTTTATTATATTTTTTAACACAATACTTTTTTTTCATTTTAAAAGTATTTTTTATTATATTTATTTTTTATTTTTTCTTGTACATTTTCTCCATCCTTTTTATTATTTTTTTTTTATTCTTTTTCTAATTCAAATGTTCCTTCTCCACTACTACTTTTCTTCTTTTGTTATTCATGTATTCTACCTCTTTTCCTTATTCGATTTTTATTGTTATTATTTTTAATAGCATCCAAAAAAAATAATAATGTAAGACGACTCCCATAATATAATATGAAACATAATTTAATGCTTTTCTAAACACAATCAAACAAAGAATTCATTCAAATTAGTAAGACATGAATATAAAAATTTGGATAACTACGCATATTATCATTATAAAATTAACAACTTTACATAATAACTACACATATTATCATTATAGAACTAAATATGAAAAATAAGAATAGACTTAGATAATAATTTTACTTAAGTATGAAATAAACTATGGGTTATTTAATATGAAATAAACTACGGTTTGTTATAGCAATTTCACACTAAATATAACTATATAAAGGATCTAAACATAAAGTTGATATGAAATATTTGAACATACTTCATATAAAAACATAATGGTTTAACCACATGTGGAATTCGACAACTTCAATATATTGCAATCAGTGCTTTTATAATCATGATATTAAATTATACAATAAAAATTAAATGGTACCTCTTGCGAAAATTCCACCAAAAGAAAACAATCCGGATAAGGAACCACGAACTCGAAACCACGAAAGTAAACCTCAACTTCAACTCTTGTTTGTGAGTGAGAGCAAAATATGAAATAAAATGTGAATATATTTGCAGATTTTTTTTTGTTTGTAGGTGATTTTCTTCCTTTTTTCAGATCTTAACACAAAATAAAATATTTACAATTTTTACAAGTCTAAATTTGAAATAAAATAGATAAACATTGAAAACTATAAACTAACTTAAAATATATTAGCAAAGTACATTATAAATAATATTTTTTAGCTATAAATAAAATAAATTATATATATGTATATATACAAAATATTTTACAAATCCAAATTTGAAATAAAATATATAAAATTAAAAATTATAAACTAACTAAAAATATATCACCAAAGTAGATTATATGTAAATAATATTTTTTATCTATAAATAAAATAAATTATGTATATATATATGTGTCGGTTTGGTTTGATTTCAGTTTGATTCTTTTTTTTTTCTAATACCAAATCAAACCAAGAATGGTCGATTTTTTTTTATATATCTTTTAAATATTTTGAATTATCAATTATTGAGATTTATAATATTTTTAATATAGTTTACAAATATATAAATTTTATTTTAAAATTTATGAAAATTATATGTGTAAATTCTCGATATAACTTAAATCGTTTAATTTTCAAAAAGCAAAATATATCGTATAAATTGAAATTGAAATAGAGGAAAGTAATAATATAAACTAAAGCACAAAAGCAAGATACTTGAAGAGGGGAAGTTAAAGTACATAAAAAGAATGAAGATATATATGCATTTATCATCTTATCACAATTTTTATGATGGTTATTAATTAGGTCTTTATTGTGTCCCCAGATGATAATGTAATTGAATATTTTATTATTATTATCTATAATAAAGTACAAAGTAAGATCCTTGAAGAAGGAAAGCTGAGTATATAAAAAGAATGAAGATATCATATTTATCGATCCCATCACATTTTTTATGATAGTTATATATTAGATTATCGTCTCACACACAATGATTTTTAATTAATAACCATCACAAAAAGAATGAATTAAACATCAATTCTAAACGAACTAAAAAAAATAGACAAATTGAAAAAAAAATAACTTTATATATTCATATATTTAATTTAGATCACACTTGATGCATTTATGATTTACCACAAAGTCAACAATACCACATCTATTCAAATAAGTTTTACTTCATAACTTAATTTGTATCGAAAAAAAATCAATTACACTACTTTATTAGAAACAAACATAAATATATAGAGAGATTTGCTATAACAACAAATATATTGAACCTTATTATTAAAAGAAAACAAAAAATACAAACACAAATCCCATAACTTGTGATTTTGAAGTTTCAGGCATATCAACTGCATGCATGAATATATTTTTGTGTTAGTAAAAAACTATAATGTAAAACTATTTGAATATAAACATATGTGTCATATGTGATGTATATATATTAATGCATGATCGGTTACTAGTAATAGTAACTATAGATGTTAAATTAGCGGACTGGAATAAATTAGGACGACTGTCTAATCAAAATAAATTGAATTGATAAATGAACATGTTATTTGTTCGTCAAAATTACTTAAATACTGAAATAAGAAAAAAAAAGAAAGTTTGAAGTTACGAACCAATGGTCATGGTCAAGAGTAAAAAGAAGACAATAGCAAACTTGTTGACTGAGGCCATATTTGCAAATTATAAAGCAAATTTGGATTAAAACTTAGCAGAAGATTAATATGTATGTGTGGTGATTTCTTTCATGGAGAAAGGATCCTATTTATAAGCCCCAAATCACACTAATGTTAATTAATTAAATGTCAATATAAATGTTTGAATATTTTAAATCGAAGCTCACATGGCCATACTATTTATAAAAATAAAAAAATATAGTAATATCAATTAAGTGTAATTTTTCATTTGATTTGACATAAAGAGAGTCGAATCCAACATTTAAAGTTCTAGACAGTGATAGCAATAAAATATTTATTATAGTAACACACCCCATACTATACAACGAACAATATCGAAATTCAAACATTGTTTTTTCATTTTGAGCTAAAAAAGTTACGATTCAAATTTTACTATATGGTAATGCAAAAATTTGTTACAATATTGCTAGCATAAAGATTAAAACTCAACGATCAAATGAAAATTGACATATTCACCTAATATTATCAATAAACTCATTCTTCATTCTTTATAGCCACAACAATTACATCAAAAGATAACACCACTGACTACTAAAAAAATTGGATTTAGCGACGAACAAATATTATAGCTAATTAGTGAAATTTATCGCTAGTCCTTTTTATCAATAAATTAGTGACAAATTTTCATTTGCTACGAGTGAAATAGGAACGGATTGCTAAGTCCACTATTTTTTAGTAGTCATTATATCAACTTAAAAAGAGAGAAAATTTGATTATAAGTAAATGAAAAATACTTTTTTTAATAAGATTTTAGTTTGTACTCAACTTTTTATGTACTCAACTTCTCCTCTTCAAGGATCTTAGTTTATACTTTTATTATACGTAATAAATATTCAATCACACTATCATCTTGACATATATCATGATCTAATTAATAACCGTCACAAAAGAAAAGAACTAAACATCTTTTCTAAACGAACTAAAAAAAAATATATTAATTGAAACGAAGAAAATAACTTTATATATCCATACATTTAATTTAGAGCACACATAATACATCAATAATTTACCACAAAGCCAACAATAACACTTCTACTCATACAATTTTTTCTTTATAACTTAATCAGTATCGAAGAAAGATCAACAACACAATTTTATTAGAAACACACATAAATAATACAAAGTACATTTTGGGACGGAGAAAGTATATTTTCTCCGTCCCAAAAGTTTAGATATTCTTCATATCAAAATAAGAAGCCACATGCCTTGGTTGTAAAGCCATCAATTGGATTAGTTTTCTCTTTACATAGAGGGCAAACAAAAATGGCCATACTAAAGCAATCAAGGTCTGTGTTACAAGGTTGATCGCACACATCATCTCCCATAACTTTCAATTTTGAAGTTTCAAATATGTCAACTGCATGCATGAATATAACTAAGGGTTAATAAACTATATAGTATAAAAAATATTTAAATATGACATGTTATGTATTGATCTTAATGCATGATTATATTACTTTCACAAAATTATACTAGTAATAGTAATAATTAGAGATGTGATGTTAGAAGGGTGAGATGAATTTGGCCTCTCTGATTAAAATAAGATGAGTTAATAAATGAACATGTTATTCGTTCGTTCTATATTATTTGAATACTGAAATAAGAAAAAGAAAGTTTAAAGTTACGAACCAATAGACATGATGAAGAGAAGAAAGAAGAAAATAATAGCAAACTTGTTCATTGAGGCACTATTAAAGCTAAATTGGATTATTACTAATTAGGAGAAGATTAATGTGTTAATGTGGTGATTTCTTTCATTGAGAAAAAGGATCATATTTATAAGCCCCAAAGTACACTAATATTAATTAATTAATTATATTCGATGATGGTGGATAAGAAAATTACACGTTCGCTTTATTTTTAAAAATATTTGATTTTTTCCTCTTAATATATTCATATATTGTTAATATTTAAATAAAAATAATTTTAAAAATATAATATGGTAATTTGGACTCTAAAATAATTATACTAGTTTGTTTAGGATTCTCACTTGGTTTAGCAAAAATAAAAAACAATTGTTTCACGTTTTCTTTTTATTATTTCATTATTCGGTAACTTGGACTCTAAATTAATTTACAAGTTTGTTTAAGATTCTTACTCAGTTTAGCAAAAATAAAAAATGATTCTTTCACGCTATCTTCTCATTATTTTCATGTTTCTTCTCCAACAATACCATTGAAGCAACCATACACATAATTTAAAGCAATTTGAAACAATTTTCAATGATAACTTTTTACTCAAAATAATAAATTTAAATTAATAGTTGAAATCAAAATACGTGTGAGAAAGATCAAATATACCTAGATGGATTATATTTTTTTCAAAAAGAAATAATTAAAAAATTAATGTTTTCGCCACCTTTAGAGGTAAATGATACAATTCACCTCTCTCCAACTCTTCTCGCTCGCCGCTCGCCTCTCTCTTCCAGTCTCTCTCGCCTCTCTACTCCCACTCCCAATCTGTCTTTCCATATATACAATTACATATGTATAATATACAATTTCTAACCAATATACATATACAATTCACCTTTCTCCCACTCTTTTCCCCCTCTCTCTCTCCTCTCTCTCCCAGTCTCGCTCGCCTCTCCTCTATATAACACGTAGCTACAAATTGTAATTATCAAACTATAGCTATGGAGAGTAATTAATTATTTTTAAGTAGCTATATGTGAAAGTTTCCCACCCTCTATCCTCTCTCGCTCGCATTTCTCCTCTCTCTCCCAGTCTCGCATGCCTATCTCCTCCCTCTCCCAATCTCTCTTGCCATATATACAATTATATAAATATAAAATTATCTAACTAATATACATATATGATTCACCTTTTCCCCCTCTCTCGACTCTCTCCTCTCTCTCCCAGTCTCGCTCGCCTCCCTCCTCCAAATAACATATAGCTATAAATTGTAATTATCAAACTATAGCTATAGAGAGTAATTAATTATTTTTAAGTGGCTATATGTGAAAGTTTCCCTTCTTTTAAAGGAGAGAGGATCATATTTATAAGTCCCAAAGTACACTAATATTAATTAATTAATTAGTTATTTTCATCGATCGTGGATAAGAAAATTACACACTCGTAAGAATACTTATTTTTTCCTTTTAGTTTATTCATATATTGCTAATATTTAAGTAAAAATAATTTAAAAGTATTATTTGATAACTTGGACTCTAAATTAATTATACTAATTTGTTTAGGATTCTTACTTGGTTTAGCAAAAATAAAAAAGAATTCTTTCACATTTTCTTCTCATTACTTTCATTATAGGGTATCTTGAACTCTAAATTAATTATGAGTCGAGTTACAAAAAGAGCTATGATGAGCTTGAACAAGTTTGTTTAGGATTCTTTCTTGGTTTAGCAAAAATAATAAATGATTCTTAATTTCTTTTACACTGTCTTTTACAATTCTCTAATAGACGTGAAAGAATTGACTGACAATGAGAAGTCAAACTATTGAAAGATGATAAAACTTTAGTATTAAATAACTAAGTAAATTGCGCGCTAATAGTTAATTTAAAGTTTTAAAGTATTTTTGAAAAGGTTAGTTTGGTAAAATATATCTCTGTAATTGAACTATTCTTAAGAAGTGAGTCAAGTCCATAGAAAATTAGAAATCAAGTAATATGAAACGGAGGATGTATGTGTAATGTCTTAAGGTGTGTTTGGTCCGGAGGAAATATTATAATTTTCAAAATACCTATGTTTGACAGGTCAAAATATTTTCTCTAAAAAATGAAATTCTCCACAAAATATGACTTTTTTAATGAAAGTCGGAAAAATAAGTTAGATTGTCACTTCTAATCCCCATCTCCTCCCCTGGACCATCCACCTCAACTTCCCGCCATATCCCAATGAACAGTGTTTTGATAGATAACACACACACACATATATATATTTATAAATAATCTTGAGATTATAACTTTTTGCTTACTTACCAAACATTAAATAATAATTAAGAAATTCATAAATTTTCAAGAAAATATTTTTTTCCGTATCAAAAACAATTCATATATATATTATCATTACTTCCAAAGAAATAATTTTAAAAATTAAGAGAAAAATGTTATGAACCTATAGTGTGTTGTGTGGTGATTTTATTTTTCTTTAAGAAGGATACTATTTATAGGCCCCTATGTATATTTGTGTGAATTAAATATTTACCAATAATTATTCTAGCGTCAAATATTAAATATTCACTGATTAATAATGTACGCAAATTCACACTTGGTATCCTCCAAAGGCTCCCAAAAGACAAATAATAAGAATCATCAACTAATAGGAATAATGTGGTAAAGTTAAAAATCTATATATATATATATATATATATATATATGCACACGGTTGGCCATCACGGCTTGTCCGACCCATTTGGAAGGTCAAACGAGCCCCGA
>NC_028641.1:2765391-2782633 GCF_001406875.1 Solanum pennellii | reverse complement strand
TAGCACACTATTTTTTGGGTGATCCGGATTCCGACGTCAAAAATGCCAAATTTTTTCCTGGACTTCCGTGAAGACCTTGTCTATATATATATATATATATATATTTGGGTGGGTGCTAAAGACTCTTTTTATGTTGTTGAACTCGAGTAGAATCTCACTTTTAACATGTCTTTTTATATTTTTGATTCCGAATTTGAATCTCACTTTTAATCTTTTTATAATTTTGATTCCAACACTTTCAACCTTAAAATCCTAAATTATATTTTTTATTCGAACACCCTCCACCTTAAACCTAAATTATATATTTTATTCGAACATTCACAACTTTATAATCCTAAATCCATCACCGTGTACATAAACTGTAGCATGGCATCAATCCTTGTTATTTCCTTTGCAATGATCCATCGAAATCTCCATGAAGTTTATTTTATATAATATAATAAAAAAATATCTTTGATTTTGGTAGCTCACATGTTTCATGAGTCATATGACTATTTATTGTGTTTTATCTTCAGTGATTATAGGTGCAAAGTAGTTGGAAGAATTTATTTTTTCAAAAAGATAAGAAAAAGATTATTTTATATTATATATATCTATATAACAATTATTGCGTCAATTTATACACCTAAAAATTAAATACCATTATAAGAGTTGAGATTATGAAAAATGACAACTTGATCAATAATCAAAATAGCAATATTAACTTTGCAATCATGAATTCTAAATTGGAATCGCAATAATATATTTATCACGATAGCATAAGAGTACCCCTCTTACTATATAAGGAACAATATCAAAATTCAAAATATTATTTTTTTATTTTCGAATTAAAAATATCACGTTTCAATATTTTCAACAAACTCATTCTTCACTTTTTATATCCACAACAACAATATCAAAAGATAACACCACTACTTGGTACCTAAAAGTCCAACACCCATAATGTCAACTTAAAAGAGAGAAATTTTGATTAAAGGTAAATAATTAAAAATATTTTTTAATATAGGGAAAATGCACAAGTATTCCCTTAATCTATATTCAAATTTCAGAGACACACTTATATTATACTAATGTTCTATTACTTCATAAAATTATTTTATAAGTAATTTTCTACCCCTTTTCGATCTACATAGCACTAACTTGAAAAAAAAATCAATCAATGTTGGACCCACAAGATCGTGTCATGTAGACTGAAAAGGGATGAAAAATTATTAATAAAAGAAACTCAGGGGGTAATAGGACCTTATTATAGTATTAGTATGTCTCTAAAATTTCGAACATAAATTAAGGGAATACTTATACATTATCCCTTTAATATATATTCGCATATTATTAGTATTTAAAAAAAAAAAAAGTATTACATTATGTGATAACTTAAATTCTAAATTAATTATATACGTTTGTTTAGGAGTTAATAAAAATGATTTGTCACCGCTTTCTTCTTTCTCCTTATTTTCACTCTTGTTCTCTATTAACACTATTGCAATTTGAGAAAATTATTAATGATATTTTTTTCATTTTTATAATCTAGATTAATTAATCTCGATAAAAAATTATTCATTACTTGTTAAGTCTTCTTCACACTTGAAAAAGTTTTTGGGCAGGTGGTTTCATAGCTTCAGATTGTGTTTTCTCTTACTTCATTTAATCAACAATGCATATTAATTGAAAATAAATTTTGATCCATACACCATCAAATGTAGTCCGATTTAAATAATATTCAAAGTCGATAGTATCAAAAAATATTTAAATGTTATTTCAAAAATATATATATATCTTAGACTTTTAAAATGTGTTTTTTTTTTAAAAAAAAGAAAAGACGAAAAATCATTGATCATTAAATGTGAAAATATAATAAATCATATTGATAAAAGTACCATGTGAAATCTTTCGTTTTAGTGGTGGTGGGGGTGGGATGACTATAGGTGCCAGAAGCTGCTGGAAGGTTTTTTTTTTAATAATTAAATATATTATATAATATTAAGTAAGCATTAAAAAGTCAGTGTCATGAGTAACAATAATTATTTGGTGTATAGGGTTAGGTATAATAATATGAGAAATAAAATGTAGAATTATTTTATCCTGTTTTAGATTGAAAGTATTGGATAAATTTGAAATATTAAATTTATTTTTATTATTTATATTTTAGTAATTGATTATAATACGAAACAATTACTAGACCAGCAATCGCAATACTGACCTTAGTATATAAGGTGTATATAAGTGAAATTTATCAATTAAATGAAAAAAATCCTAATTTTTTTATTTCAAATTGATTATTCGATTATTAATTACTTGATATAAAATTTAAGAAGTTAAAGAAAATTTTTGAGTTTTATTATTTTAGATTAAAAATATATTGAATATATCAAAATCTCTTTTAATATTGTGTTTTAGTTAGCATATCATGTAGAAATTGAGATATATCTAATATCTACGATTGTTTTTTTAAAAAAAATATGTATAAATAGTGTAGTGTCATCCTAATTAAGAGCCACACATTAACGTGAAATAATGTCGAAAACCAAATCTTTTAATTTAGTGAACATATATATAGAGGATAACCCCACACAATAATTTACATAGTAAACAAATACAATGCAATTAATGAAAAAGGCCCTACATGCCAATAAAAATGAATTTAAAATAAAGGAGTGAAGTATTTAATTTCCTCCTAATGAAGAGCTATAAATTGTGAAATATGGACTTAACATTTTCAATATACTCATTATATTAACTCTTCATAATATATCCACAACAATTAATATATCCAAAGTTTGTATTAATAGTAATAATTAGCAAATATGGCTCTTTCTTCAATTCAAGTGTTTACTTTGTTTCTCATTGCTTTCATAGCTACAACTACTGGTGAATTCATGATCTCTAACTCCCCTCTTCTTAATTTACGTACATTGTGCGCGTAGAAATTTAATTACAGTTAATTTAAGATTTAAATAAATAATTAAAAGTATTGATTTTTGATCTATATACACAATATGATTTTTCGATTAAGATCGTTTGTTTACACTTTTTGAAGGTATAAATCTCAATTATTCAGATCTTAGTCATTAGGTATTTTTCTATGATTTTTATACTTGAAGATATGCAGGCAACATTTCATCGCTATTCCATCCGCTTTCACCCCAAATTGATGTTGCTCATCGCTAGCTACTACTACATACTCACAACCACCACCGGTCCAGAGGCGGAGTCAAGATTTTCAATAAGGAGTTCAAAATCTGTATAAATAGATAGTCGAAGGGGGTTCGACATCTACTATGTACACATAAAAAATTATTTTAATCAAGTATAAATAATATAGTTTTCCGCCGAAGAGGATTCAAATGAACCCCTTCATACAAGGTAGCTCCGCCCCTGACCACCACGAGACACAACCATCATGCAAAGCTATTATTACCACTCATAGATTGATGTTGCGATAACAAAAATCTTAGTTATTTAATATTTAGATATCTTAGAAGTGTATTCGAATTCATACGTCTTATTATACATATTCATATTTTCAGTTCAGGTGAAGGCTTCGCGAGATTTACCCGTGGAAATCGCGGCGATAGAGCGAAAATTGGCTATTGTTGGTGATATTGTGACTTGCCTAAAGTCATGCAATGTAAAAAGTGATTGTGATGATGCTTGGGTTTGTAGTGATTGTGCACCAAATGCTTTCCCTGGTGGATACCATTGTGATGTGCTCACAGCTAATGGTCAAGGATATTATTCAACTATGTTACAAGCACGTTACAACAAGCAAACTCTTTAATTATATTATATATTGCAAATTAATATCAAGTTATGTTTGTGTATGTGTTGCTTCAAGAGTTTAATTATGTGTCTTGTTTTGTTTGTGTGTCTGTGTTGTAATAAGTGATTCAAATTTCTTTCTAAGAAAAAGAGATTTGGTTACACTTCTAGTTGGAGCTACTTGTATCATGATGTTCTACCACCAATATATATATTATATTGTGTATGATTGTTCTACTTACGTTTTTCGTCCTAATTTATGTTTTTTAATATATATGCAATTATGCATGTAGGTAGTTGGCGTAGCCATATGGTGGTAAGGGTGTTCAATTGGACATCTTTTGTCGAAAAAAATATCATATATATAAGCAATGATACACAAAATGATTAAATAACATATCTTGAACACCCTTAACAAAATAAGGTGATATTTCTGGACACTATTTGTGAAATTCCTAATTCTACCAGTGCATATAGGTCTAAAATATGTTTTTATATTATTCTTCTGATTATATTAGGATGTTAAAATCTATATGAAATAAGAATATATATATATATATGTATATATAACTATTAAGGGAGAACAAATAGGGAGATTTTTGCATACTTTAAAGACATTCTAAACTTTTTTTTAATATATGAAATCTATGAATAATGCAATCAAATAATTGATTAGCAAAGGAATTGAAATTAAATAATTATAATATGATTGTAATCAGTTTCATGATTACATTCAAAATTCAATTAATTTCTCATTAATCATTAGGGTAACATTGAAAACTTGTAAAGAAGAAATTAACTCATGTATTTTTCTATAGTTTTGAAGGATCTTAAATTAGTTTCATGATTACATACTACAATATTCGATTACACTACAAAAATTAGAAAATAACACGTGTCATCACTTTTTATATGCAGTTTCGCTCAAATATATTCGTATTTATTTCTTGTGTTTTAATTTATATATTTTTGAGAATTATTGAAATTATGATGATTATATAAAAAATGAAAAAAATGTGGCAAAAAACTATTTTTTTCTTCGACTCCACATGGAATCGTACTAATTTGAAATATTAAACAAACGTAGCTACCTACCCATATGTCTGCAAAAATATAATTTTAATTTTTTCCCCAAATTTTTGCTACTCAAAAAGAACAACTTTTAATCGGCGGCGACTGTGATCTCGCCGGAAAATCTTTTGCCGGCTAAGTATGTTGTCATCTACATTGAAACCAGTAGTGAGTTCACTTCCTACAGTGTCAGAACCAAATGGCTCTCAAACAAGATCAGCACCTTCATTAGCAATGTTGAAGCTGAACAAAACTATCTTTTCTCCCCTTCAGGTTTTGTTTTCTGGACTTTTTATGGTTTAAAATGTTTAAAGATCTGATTTTTGTTAGATGGGGGTTGTTCTTTTTGCTAGTTTAGTTAGTATTTGGCTTATTTTGAAGTTGAACAGACTGTTGTTTTCTGATTGAACTGTTTAAAGATCACATTTTGTAAGATGGGTATTGTTGTGTTTGTTAGTTTAATATGTATTTGGCTTATTTGAAGTTGAACAGAGTTTTTCAAGATTTGGTTTTGATCTTTTTGTGCTATGAAACTGTTTAAAGATCATATTTTTGTTTGATGAGTATTTTTCTTTTATTGTTAGTTTGATGTGTGTTTGGCTTATTCTGAAGTTGAACAACTCTTCAGGTTCTGTTTTATGAATTTTATGCTGTGGAACTGTTTAAAGATTACATTTTGTAAGATGGGTAGTGTTCTTTTATTGTTAGTTTGATGTGTATTTGGCTTATATTGAAGTTGAACAAACTCTTCAGCTTTTGTTTTCTAATCTTTTTATGCTATAAAACTATTTTAAAGATCATATTTTGTTTGATGGCTATTGTTCTCTTTTGTTAGTTTAGCAAGTATTTGGCTTATATTGAAATTGAACAAACTTTTGATGTTTCATTATCTGATTTTTATGCTGTGGAAATGTTTACAGATCACATTTTGTAAGATGGGATTGTTGTTTTTGTTAGTTTAGCAAGTATTTTGGCTTGTATTGAAGTAGAACAAACTCCTCAAGATTTGTTTGTTTGATCCTTTTATGCTATGAAACTGTTTAAAGTTCACAACTGTTAGATAAGTATTGTTCTTTTTGTTAGTTTAATATGTATTGTCTTATATTGAAGTAGAACAAAACTTTTTTTTCTCCTATTCAGGTTTTGTTTTTGGATCTTTTATGCTCTGCAACTGTTTAAAGTTCAAATTTTGTTAGATGGGTTGTGAATTTCTATTGTTGTTTATGTTGTATTTGGTTTATTTTGAAGTTTCTACTTGGCTGGTAAGTAGTATTGGAAAGGACTAAGAGGGGGTTTCAGTGTGAAAGACTCTGAGCGTCCAATCCAAAACTTTAATGTAATGCGTGGATTCACCTATGAATTGACTAATAGGTAGTTGGATGAATGTAGTTTGATTAATGATAAGGGGATTCTGATGCTGATCTTTAATCTTAAGCATCATTCTAGCTATTTCATTTGAGAGAAAGATGGAAAATATATAAGTAATTGATTTATGAACTTGTGTAGAGAAAACTACCTTAGTCCTCATTATAGATGTGGCAAGTGCTTTCCTTTGGCCCAGGTGGCTGTGCAACTTGGTCGGAATTGTAGCCGATTGTGCATCTGTTCTAGTGAGAGCATGAAGGTTAGGCTTCACGAAGGTTCTGAAGCTCACGTTAGTTACACTTTGTGCATATTTGTTGATAGTAGATGATGTTCTGCAAAATCATAGACATTAAACAGAATGTGTATTGTAGAATAAAGTTGGTAGAGGGTGTTGTGCAAATCATGGTTGATGAATCAGGCAATAAAATATAGAGAATATGAATACGGTACCACCTGATTACAAAACAGGCTAGTTGTGTTCTCATTTTTTGATTCCAGTTGCCGGAACATTTGTTTCTACTTTAGGTAAATCCAATCATTGAATTACTTGTGCTAGATGAGGTGATATGGTGACCTATGCAGAGTTCAAAAGTTTCAAATGCTTTACTTTTGTGAAACTTGTCAGCAACTCAGGTTGGCAGCAAATGTCGTTAGTGTATATATAACTGAAATGCGTGCTAATATCATATAAGATAAAAGTAAACTCAGCATACGGAAATTATGAACGAAGTCATGTAGCTTATTACTTTTTATAAGCGCATTGATTAGTATCCCTTTGATAAGAGATGCTTTTACTTGACAAGATGTTATTGTATGGAACTTCTCCATTTCCACCAACATATTGACATGCATACAACCCAAAGCAACTATTAAGCTCCGATAAGCTAAATTGTGTAGACTCTTCACTTTCAATGCCGTACTCGTGCCGTATTCTCCAAAAATATGCTACTTCTGGAGAATCCAACACGTGCCTGTTGATATTCTTGAAGAGTCCGAGCAACATAGCCAATAAGTGACAAGCCATATGAAACTGAGAGTGTTATTTTACTGAGTAAACACAAGCATAAGTAATTTTAACAAGTAGATGATTGTCTTTCCTTACGCTAGAGATTTTCGATGCTCTCTCTTTATTATCTTAGCATGCTCTTTCCCTTCCAGTTGACAGGCAATGGAAAGGAGTTACCTCGGCAGGAGACAACCGCAACTGCTGTTTCAAGAAGAGAATTGATAGGTTTGGCAGCTACAACATTAGGTGGACTTGCCCTTTTCGCTGCAGAACCTGCTGAGGCTGTTGAAATAGCTGATATCGGGAACTCAATCAAGGAGTTGTTTGGATTTCTCAAAGGCAAACCAAAAACAGGAGCTGACAACGAAAATAAACCAAAGAGCGAAACTGATGACAAGAAACCAAAAATAGAAACCCTTGGAAACAAACCAAAGATTGAAGCTGATGAAAAGAAGTCAAAAGTTGATAACCATGGAAACAAACCAAAGGTTGAAGTTGATGAAAAGAAGCCAAAAGATGAAGACGATAAGAAGGCGGCATCAACCCCTCATCACTCAGAGAAGGAAAAAGTGTCATCTTCTTCTGCTGATGCACCAGCCCTTCCCAGCATTTTGAATAACACAGTTACCTAACTTCTCATTTACAAATGCTGTTGTGCTCAGATACATTTTCAAGAAACTTGACAATCTTTTCTAATGCTACAATTCATTGTTGCTAAACTCATGTCTAAATGAAACCTTAGACAAGGTTTGTATAGGTCAATGAGTTAAATGTCAAGACTATTGAAGTACTTTTCATTTCAAAGATTCTCATTTTATCTGTCCATTAAATTATAATCGACAATCTAGTGCACATGGCATCCCGCATTCATGTAGGATTCAAAGAAGTTCTGTAAGTACAAGGGGTGTAATGTAGGAAGCCTACATTGACACAAATGTCAATGATTGATTCCACAATCCGAATCGTGACTAATAGGTCATTATGAAATAAAACTTACGCAAGTAAGTATCAATGACTAATTTCACCACTCGAATCGAGACTAATAGGTTATTATGGAAGAAAACTGACATCCCGCATTCATGCAAGCTCCCGGGAAGCCCCGCATGCCCAAGGGTGTAATGTAAGTAGCCTACACTAATTCAAGTTTCAATTATTGCTTTCACGACCCGAATCGTGACTAATAGGTCATTACCAAAGAAAACTTGCGCCAAGTGTTAGTGACTGATTTCACGACTCGAATCTTGACTAATAAGTCATTCGTTCATTACGCAAGACAAAAATTCAATTTTTATTAAAGTAGTAATAACTAATATAAAAAACTAAATTTTTTCATAAAATTAAACTAATTTAAATCAGATGACCTAACTATTACGATTCATGTAGCATACTTCAACTTACTCGAAATTAAATAAGAAATAACTGCATATACCAAAGAAAACAACCATAAGCTCTTTTTTTTATATATATATATTATTGTGGAACAAAACAAACTTAACCTACTTATAATTCTCACTACAAACTAACCAAAAAAATCAAAAAATCAAACTATTTTTTTGTTCAAGCTTTCCACTAACTTATGCATTTGAAATCTCCAAATAAAAAATATAAACAATCCAATACCAATTAATATATATAACCAAATAGGTTCTTCTTCACTTTCTTTTTCAGATTCCACTTCAGCTATACCAAATTCATCTCTTTCTTCATTTCCATTTATACCCTCCTTTACATGTCCATATAACACATATACCCTCCTCTCATCTCCTACTGTCACTGCTGTAGCAAACCTTTCTCTCTCAAGGGTAGTTTCGTCATATACTCCTCCTTCTCCCCATCCATCATTGCTATTTACAAAATATAACTTCTCTTGACTCACCACCAAAACGACGCCGTCTTGTCTTATGGTAATTCCGTCAGCTCCCGTTAAGTCTCTGTTTAATATAACGGCTCTCGCTCCTCCGTCGTCAACGTTGACTTTGAATAACTTCCCGGTACTTGATTGGACCACGAGTAAATATCCTCTCGGACTGAAAACGATGCCGTTTAAACCATATTTGTGGTAATTCGTCGTCGTAAGGAGTGGATGAGATTTGTACGCTTTTGATTTTGATAAGATCGAAACGTCACCGTTTAGAGTGATTTTCCAGATGAAATCGCCGCCGGAATTGGTGACATAAGCATTGCCGTGGAAATCTACGGCGACGTCGTTAGCAACGGCGGTGTCGTCCTGAGCGACGTCATCGAGGAGAGAGGAGAGGAAAAGGCGGCGGTTAGATTGGAGATCGTAAGAAGCTAGGGCATTGAAAGGTGTGGGGTTTTCAGGGGAAGGGGGACGGTGGATACAGGCGAGGAGACGGTTGCTGTAGCGGTCGACGGTGAGACCGAGGAAGGAGGAGTTTTCAGGGAGTGAAGTATCGGTGATTAGAGATTCGACTACGCCGGCATCGGAAACGGCGATGAGTTTCTGGTGACGAGTGCTTCCGACGATGAAGTGTTGGGATTTAGGATCCCAAGCGAATGATTCCGGGAAGAGATTACGTGATCGGAAATTGACGACGTGGGGTTTTCTGCCGGCGGCGAAAGGAACTGAACCTATTAATAATAAGATGAATAAAGTAGAAAAGAGAAATAAAGGAAAACTCCATGTCATGGTTATGGAGAAATAATAAGATCACACTGATCAATCAATTCTCTGTAATTATAACTTTATAATAATTTGGTGTAGATAAATATAAGTTTTTTAATTTAGAAATTTGAGATTTTTTAAACTAAACATAATTAATCATATCTCGGCTTATTAAAAGGAAGAATTAGATTTACTTTTCAAATACTTTCCTTTAATTTAGGTAAATTGGTACAAAAATCTTACTTTACCACATTTTTTGATATAGTTTTAATTTTTAATTAATTAATATGTATTTTCATATGGTGTTTAATTCAGAAATATAGTATATCAACAATTTAATAAAGTAAAAATACATATTAATTAATCTTGTTACATTCCCATATGGTGACCTCTTGTTTTATTGCAATTTTGTAACAACGAAGATACCTCCTGAATTAGTTTACGCGGTCCTTTGTAATATATAGTATAGTATAATATCATAATAACATGAAATATTATAATAACCTCAATTAAGAACCTGCAAGGAATAAGACGTCTGAAAAGCAATGCCGAAAAAAACTTTAATTTAATCTGATGCAAAGTCAGTAGTACTAGAGTCTTTGAGTTAGAATCTTTAATTATAAACAAGTATAGCAAAGTTATCTTCATTCTCAATTTCTATTGCAGAAAGATATCATAATAGAGTCAAAATCACGATTAAAATCAATCCAAAAATTAATTTATTAGCTACTTACATCTCATAAACCAACTTATACCTATATCATGTAATATTTACAAATATAAAATATCTATTGGTGCCCAAAAATATCATGATGATGTTACAAAGTACAAACTCCTCAAGATCACCAGAACTTTCGAAACAAAATATCTCAGCTCACAAAAACTAAAATATCTTGTTATATTTATCAAAAATCACATTTCTTCCGGAACCTTCTTGAAGGCTGAAGCTTTATTTGTTTTATTCCCTAGAACCCAATGGAACCTTTTTACACCTCATACATATTTCTATCTATATCCATGTGTCTGCTGATATTTTTGACAAAACAAAGTTCCTTTAGACCCCACTTTATCACCGACTTTAAAGAATTCTCTTTTATATAAATAAATGTTTTCCTTAACACCCTTTTCATGTCACAGGTTCTTGATTTTGAGATTTTAGTGAAAGGGGTTTGTTAAAGATTTGATTTTTATAACAAAATATTGAAATAGGAGGATACCTTTTTGCTTATTTGTTGGAATTTGGTGATTTTAGAAAAAAGGGGTTGTTAAAGATTTGATTTTTTTGACAAAATATTGTAACTGGAGGATACCCTTTTGGTTGTTTGGTGTTATTTTGGGGTTTGGTGAATGGAAATGGAGTTTAAAGAAAGGTTGCCTTCATATTATAGTGTTCTTGGTGTGAATGTTGATTCTTCTGATGAAGAGATTAGACGTGCTTATAGAAAGCTAGCAATGGTATATGGTGATGAAGAAATGTTTGTGTTTATTTTTTGTTGTTATGAGAGTAGTTTGATTTTTGGTTGTTAAAAATGGTGATTTTTTTTTGGTTGCAGCAATGGCACCCTGATAAATGGACTAGGACACCATCATTGTTAGGTGAAGCTAAAAGGAAGTTTCAACAAATTCAAGAAGCATATTCAGGTACTGATAAAGTTGTTATCTTTTTCATTTTCATTTGGGGGGGGGTCGAGGATTAAGTTAGAAGGATAGTAGGTAGTTGAGGGTTGTCAGAGTTTCTAATGTGTATATTTGATGTTTCAATAGTGTTATCGGATCGAAAAAAGAGAATGATGTATGATGCTGGCATGTATGATCCTGATGAAGATGAGGATGAGGTATACTTTACTTTACTTTGTTTTGTTTTCACCTTAATTGAGTATGGTGAAGTTCATTTGATAAGTGTTCATTGCTTAATTTACTTGTTTTATTGCAGGGGTTTGATGATTTTCTACAAGAAATGGTATCTCTAATGGAAGAGTCAAGAAAAGAGGTATTTTGTCTTCATGTAAACTCTTGTGTTATGACCTTTTTGTGATAGAAAAATGTATGGTGTTCAACTTTTATATATTGATAATAGTGTTAAAAGATTATGGTTTTATGTCGTGGAATTAGTCATTGATGTTTGTGTTAGAATATATTGTTAGAATATATTTTGGGGTGTGATCCTTTCTTGAATCCTGTTTAAACGTGAGATGGATGATTTGTGCACTAGCTGTCGCTCATAATATGTTATAAATTGCATTTTATCTTGGATGAGTAAACCATATTTTAAATAATTAATTAAAATGGTTTAGTGTTTCTTGTACTTGATTAAAATAAATTATCTTAGCTAGCTTACTTTTCATAGTCTTGAGTCAACCTAGGCCCAAATTTTTGTTCTTTTTGCCTTTTTTTGTAGCACATAATACGGAGTTAAAACTCAAGTTATTAGATTCTATGAACTTATATATGTTAGAGCTTATTTCTGATTTGATTGTTTTTTATTGGGAATTGTTGAAAGCAGGAGAAAAGTTATAGTATGGATGAGTTACAAACCATGTTTTGGGAGATGGCTCAAGGATTTGAGACTTGTAATTGGTCTAGTTTTTCTCAACAAAAACAGAACTTTGAGTCTCCACAATGGTTTTGTGGTAGTTCTATGGCTTATGATGGATCAAGAACAGCTCAATTGAACGCAGACAGAAATCCCTTCTTCGGTTTCTCAACAAGGCAGATGCAAGGGGCTAACCGTTTCTGCAGATAATAATAATGAAGGTTCTTCAAGAAAGTAGACATATTTTGGTTAAGTTCCAATAATGTTCATATGAAGTGCTACAAATTTTGACCTTGTGGATGGATGTGATCATACCAGCACTGAACAAGTCATTTTTTGGTTTTGAACTACATCAAAAATATGTGAATCCTCAGTTTTTCTTTTGTAAATACAAGTGTAATGGAACTTTTGTTTATTGTGGTCACTTTGGTTGAGATTTTTGTGGAAAGTTGTTATGCTTTAAATATCTTTGATCTTTGATTTTGTTATTCGAATTGGGTCTAATAGCTCTATCTGAGTCATTGGTTGCTATATTGGAGTCTATATAACCAACTTGGGTTAAATAGCTCTTATCAGAGGCATTATAATTGAGTTGGGTTGTTATATTAGAGTTTATATAATTAATTTGAGTCGAATTGGGTCTAGTTGAGCAATCAAGAGTTCATATAACCAAGTTGGGTTGAATTGGGTCTAATAGAACTTTTATCCTAGTTATTATAGTCGAGTTGGATCGTTGTATCAGAGTTTATATGATCATGTTGGGATCGAATTGGGTCTAATAACCCTCTCAAGAGTCCTTATAGCCGAGTTGGGTTGCCATATCAAAGTCAAGTATTTGTTGTGGCGGTTCATTTTCTTATAGTCAAGTGGTTTCTCTATGTGAGTCTATAGATCGCTCTAATGAATATCCTTTCGCTTGTTTATTAGAGTATAATCGATTTTTTTTTTGGTTCAATAAGGCAACATGAGTAGCAGCTATCACTATAGCAAAAATAACTTTTAGCGGCATTAAATATTGACGCTAATAAAGAGCGCTAAAGTTTTTGTCGGCATTAGTTAAGTGTCATTAGATTCAATGTCGCTAAAAGCTTTAGAGACATATATAGAGAGTGACAATTGCCGCTAAATTTATTAATTAAATGCCGCTAATGATCATTTTTGTTGTATGTATAGGCCCAGAATTATTTTTCTGATCCAAACACCAGGGAAGTTTAGTGAAGATGGGCCATAACATAAAGCCCATAGAGACTTTCCTTCATGTCATGGGCCAATTGTTACAGCCCAATCTACATGTGTTGCTTGACATTTTAGGCCCAAATAATTTCCACACACAAATTCAATTACATTATATTGTCCTTTCTTGATTTTGAAGCGTTAATATTGAAATGTATGATTATTTCGTTAATTCTTATAATTTATAAATATTTAATTATATTATAACCTAACATATCCCTCAATGTTGTTAGTGTGTTTCTCTTTTTACATTTTTTTTGGATACAGATGATATAAGAACTTCGAATCATTTTTGCTTTTACTTCATAAAATAGCTCATAAGGTGAAGATAGCGTAAAATTATATAGAAATTTATTTGTGTACAATGAACATGCCTTCAATTTATTTGACTATAATGGTTTCAAAGTTGTCAACAAAAGCAACACGTCTTCTCCATACTTGAATTTACTAGACCTAATATATGGCCCAACCTTAGCCAATTTTCAATTCAAGTTTCACAAGATATGTATTGTCTTTTCATAGGTATGAATTTTTACAACGATCTCAAAAAGTTGTTAGGTTTTTACAAACAAGTCTTTACTTTTATCAGCGTAGGTATATAACAAATCGACAATAGTCTTTATTTAGAATTCGTTTGGATTAGCTTAAAAAGATAATTTTAAGTTATAAATAAAAAAAATCAAACTGAAAAGACCTTCAAGTCGAGAAACAAAAAAAAGTAAAGGGAGATCTACTTTTGATTTTTGACTTATTTAAGTCATTTTTTACCTTGTCAAACACTTCCTAACTTAATTTAAGTTATTTTTTTTTCTTTATTTTAAGTTATTGTATATTTATTTATAAAAAATTTCACTTAAGATAAATTTGATCAATTTTTAAGTCGATCTAAATACTTTCTTATTTTACCTTTTTTTTCATCTATACAAGATTTATGATCAATTTCTTCATTCCAATAATACTTTTTCAATAAATAAGTAAAAAAAAGAAGAAGAATAAATATTATTCCCTTCAAATTGCAAGAATTTCCTACTTTTGAGTAGGATTTGAAAAAAAGGGAATCAAAGTCTTCACATGCACCAAAGCATACTATAACCTTCACTTTGACTTTTCAAAATCCAAAATTAAAACACTTTAAAGTCATCATTTATAATCAAATTCAATTAACCAAAAATTCTCCATTTTATTTTTATTGTTTATGCTTAATAAATAATTAGTATTACCACTTTTCCACACACAAGATACTAAACAAAAGTATTAAATACCTAAAAAGGCACAATTATAGAAAGCATACATGCTTCATAGATATACAAAGTATGTTGAATTATAATTAATTAAAACAAAATAATTGGTATTAGAATTAAATTAACTCCAATAAGATTTATAAAATATAGAAAAAGAGTCCAATGATGGGGACACAAATTGGACCATCCACATGCATATATAAATAAATTAAATTGTCATCTTGATTAAGCCAATAAATATCATACACACAAGATACACCTCATCATCAAACTCTTTTATTACTCTTAATCTAAGACCCCCACCCCCCCTCACCCCCCACCCCACCCCAAAAGGAAAAAAAAAGCTCAAAACAACAACTTAAATTCCTTTCACTTGCATGCAATATTCTTAAGAAGTGTAGCAAAAACAAAACTCTCATTTCTTCAAAAACACTTTTCATTTCTTACTAGTTAACATACTATATTTTTAGTCACATACACTCATACTAAGGAGGGAAAAAAAGAGAAGAAGAAATTCACATTCAAAAGGTTTTCACCAGCAAATCTCTTACACATGTCGCGATTTGTGATTTTTCTCTTATTTTTTGTGGTGGCTATACCTATAACTAATGGACTAAACCAACGAAAACTCGATGAGGGTGAAAATAAATGTGGAGGTTGTCCTTGTAACAAACCTTGTATTCCACCTTCTCCTCCACCACCACCACCACCGTCATCACCGCCACCACCGCCGCCAAAGAAACCACCAAGTGGCTATGATTGCCCTCCACCTCCTTATTCCGGTGGCGGCAGCGGCGGAGGTGGTGGTGGTGGTTCAAATATTCCCTATCCTCCAAATTCACAATACATATATATGACTGGTCCACCTGGAAATTTGTACCCCGTTGACCATGATTTTGGTGGTGCAAAAAGGAGCTTTTCTAGTGGATTTTCACTTTTAATTGGTGGATTTTTCTTGGGATTGTTTTATTTTTGGTGAAATTCAACATCAAATCAAATAAGAGGAAGAAGAAGCAAATTTCAGTGATCAATAATTTTAGTGGCTATGAATATTATATATATGTTATAAGGTAAATTGGTCTTTAATTAATTGGCTGTAATCTTGATATATTCATGTGTTCCATAACCTTATAATTTTTCTTCCACTTTTTTTTTTTTTTTGGTAAAATCAAATTGTCAATCCTTAATCAAGAGATATATTATCATCTGTTCATATTTATTTTCTATTCCTTCGGTTCATTTTTAGTTTTCATTGTTTCGCTTAGCACATCTATTGAGAAATAATTATTGATATTTTTTCTGTTTAATATTGTTTAGTTAATTCATGAAAAACGATTTGAAGAATAAACATTTAATATTATTTAAGGTAAAATATAAAAAATTTTATTTTTTTTATCTGTCAAAAATAACAAGTAAATGTGAATGAATAATCGAGTATTTTCTCTCAAAGTACTTTTTTCTTTGTTATAAACTCCTTATGGTAGAATTAATTAAAATAAAAAAGAAAAAATGGATTTCAACTTTTTTAGAAGAATTTAGTAGTACTCAAATTCATTGAAGAATTTAGTGTTATTTTTTAAATATAAATTTATGAATTTCAAGTGCACTAATTAGAAAAGTCTTTGTTTTTGGCTCCTTTTGTGGTCCACTAAATTGTTAGGCTGTGATAAGCATTTGTCATGGCGTATGAGTGTGGCAACATGTAACTTTGATATAACGACGTTGTTCAGATCAATTTGTATGCATGTAATTATTTTACTAAATATCAGTAATATTATTAGTACGGTAATGGATCGTTTTCGCTACTATATGCGTTTATTATCATTTACTTCATTTGATCGTTAGATTACGTCCTTGAGTTATTCACTACTTATTTATTCATAATTAGTTCGAAAATTGTGAAAATAAAATGTTTAATTAGCAGCACCGACTAAAATCATAAAGAAGATATAATAATTATTTTATTGCGATATGGACAGAGCACTAAATATTGTGTATGACACGTTTAATTAATTTGTCGATTTAGACAGAAAACTTTATAGTTTTTATTTATTTTTTGTGTATGTGTAAATTATTAATTCAGTGCAAACTAGTATATATATTAATAACTTATTTTAATGAAAAACGAAAAAAAATAAAGAGTGTGTTTGGTATGAATTCCAATTTTCTGATGTTTGGTTGGGGCAAAAGTTTTGAAAAATGTTTTTCAAATCAACTCATTTTTCTCAAAATTAAGGAAAATGACTTCTCTTCAAAAATTAAGGAAAACATTTTCCAAATCTTCTTCAATTTCAAATTACATTTTTTTTGGAAAAACATCAATTTTTAAAAAAATAAAAATATTTTCAATTTCAAAATTTTATTTTTTCACCCGATCTCTGACCACCCTCCCCCCTCCCCCAACCCCA
>NC_028641.1:2753460-2765325 GCF_001406875.1 Solanum pennellii | reverse complement strand
AATTAACTCAAGGTTACCTCTTTTAACCCCCAAGTAATTAGACTTATTAACATTAACCCACTAACTTTATAATTAAAGCAGGAATAGTCCAAAACGCCCCTTAAATTACTAAGCAGAAATCCGACCCAGCCTGGGATTACGCAGCCTGTGACGGCCCGTCGTGCCTGCGACGGTCCGTCCTGCTGCTTCCGTCACAAAGTTCAGAGACCCAATTTCCTTGAAGAGTCTGTGACGGTCCGTCGTGCCCACGACGGTCCGTCCTGCCATGTCGTCACGAAGTTCAGAGAGTCGATTTCAGTACCCAAATTTCAGAATTCTAAGTGTTTTGGAACGAGACCCCCTCGACGGCCCGTCATGCCCATGACGGTCCGTCGTGGGTTCCGTCGACTCAGACAGTTCTTCCAGAAATAAAATCTGCTGCTTAAAACGACTAAACAGGTCGTTACACCCTATCAGCCCCACCAACCCCCCAAAAAAATTAATTTTGCTTTTTATAAATACTATCAACTTCAAATTTTTATTTTTTCACTCCTACCCCCTCCTCCTGCCTCCCCTCACTACCCCTACCCCCACCACCCCACCCCAAAAAAAATTATTTTTAAAAAATATTTTCAATTTAATAAATTATTTTCTACTCTAGTAAAAATAAAAGATGTTCCTCAAAAATAATTTTTATTTATAAATTAAACACTAAAAATCATTTTCGAAAAATATTTTTTACTCACCAACCAAACATGAGAAAATAAGTCCATAATCTACTTGTTTTCCGGGAAAATATTTTCTAGGAAAACATTTTCCATGGAAAACATTTTCCTTCGTACCAAACACACCCAAAATCAGATCTTCTTTATCCAATAGTAAGATAAATTGCATGAAGATTCAATAAGGACTTAATTAACAAGAAATTCAATTTCTTTTGGTAAAGTCCAAATTTTGATCTTCATAAACTCGATTGAATGTTGAATGATAAAATACGTAAACAAGGAGAATAGTTTTTGGTTAATTTTCTGTGTATTGCTTTTGTGAAATAACTATTACATTTATACAGGTAAGATGGAAAGAGATACGGAACCAGATAAGGAAAAAGATTATACAGAATATATTACTAACATAATTAGTCTATTCTGTTCCTATAATTATTTTGCTAAGTATGGGTATTTTCTACACTCCCCCTCAAGTTGTGCACTCGGATTTCCAATGCTCAACTTGCGCAAGACATTGCTGAAAGCTTCAGTACTAACAGCCTTGGTTAGGATGTCTGCCAGTTGATCTTTTGATCGAACAAATGGAAGTTTGATAACCTTGTCTTCTAACTTGTCTTTGATGAAGTGTCGATCAACCTCAACATGTTTTGTTCTGTCATGTTGGACAGGATTTCCAGAAATACTTATTGCTGCTTTGTTGTCGCAAAATAACTTGCAGGCTGTTTTCTGAGGAAAACCGAGTTCATTTAGCAGTTTCCTAATCCATAGGATTTCAGTTATTCCTTTCACAATTCCTCTGAATTCAGCTTCCGCACTTGACAGGGCTACAACCTTTTGCTTCTTGCTTCTCCAAGTGACCAGATTCCCTCCTACCAAGGTGAAGTATCCAGAAGTGGATTTCCTTTCATCTCGGTCTCCGGCCCAATCTGCATCGGTGTAGGCAGTTATATCGAGGCTATCATTTTTCCCGAAGTAGATCCCGGTGCTGCTTGTACCCTTTAGATATCTCAGAATCCTCATTACTGCTGTCATGTGATGTATTTGGGGTAGATGCATGAATCTACTCACTATCCCCACTGCATATGCAATATCTGGTCTTGTGTGGGCTAGATAAATGAGTTTCCCAACAATCTTCTGATATTGTTCTTTGTCAGTTGCCTTTGCCCCTTCTATGACCTGAAGACCATGATTTGCTATAATTGGAGTGTCAGCCGGTTTACTCCCTAACATTCCTGTTTCAGTTAAAAGATCAAGAATATACTTTCGTTGGTGAATAAAGATCCCTTGCGTGGATCTTAAGACTTCTATACCAAGAAAGTACTTTAAGTTTCCTAGATCTTTCATCTCAAATTCCTGAAACAACTTCCCCTTTAAGGTAACAATTTCTTCTTCATCATTTCCGGTGATGATCATATCATCTACATATATAATTAGACAGGTGATTTTCTGATTTGCCCCTTTTATGAATAAAGTATGATCAGAATTACTCTGTCTGTACCCAAATTTCTTCATAGCCTTAGTGAACCTTCCAAACCAAGCTCTTGGAGACTGCTTTAAGCCATACAGGGCTTTCTTCAATTTACATCCTTCTCCATCTTTAAAGTCATGAGAATATCCTGGAGGGGGTTCCATATAGACTTCTTCTTCAATGCTTCCATGGAGGAAGGCATTTTTAACATCGAACTGATACAAGGGCCAATCTTTGTTTGCTGCTACAGAGAACAATACCCGTATTGTGTCTATCTTGGCTACTGGGGAAAAAGTCTCTGAATAGTCGATCCCAAAGGTCTGAGTGTAACCCTTGGCCACCAATCTTGCCTTGTACCTTTCAATGGTTCCATCTGCCCGGTGCTTAATGGAGAATACCCATCTACACCCTACCTTCTTCTTCCCTTTGGGTAGAATACATTTTTCCCATGTGTGATTCTTTTCCAAGGCAACATATTCATTTTCCATGGCTTGTCTCCACTTCTCATCTTCAAAAGCTTCTTCCACGGTTCTGGGAATGTTTGTTGAGTACAGGGAGGTAGTGAAGGCAACAGCTGTGTTGGACAAGTTTTCATTGCTGATTCTTTCTATGGGGTATCTGGACCGTTGATCTTCATATTCCGGGTCATACCTTTTGGGAGGAACACCTCTCGTGCTTCTGTGAGGAAGCTCATATCTGTTTTGACAATTATCACTAGACACAGAGTCAGTAGGAACAGTACACAATTCAGAATTTACCTCAACTGATGTTGACTCAGGGTGCTCAGTGGTTGTCATTGGAGTGGTTTGAGGAGAGGGAGCTGATACAGATGTTTCAGAGTTGACGTCGGTGGTATTGCTTACTTGCGTTGGAGGATCAAGGTCCATCATTTCTGGATATATTAACCAGCTAAGGTCATCATTCGTAGTCTCCCCCTGAGGACCAGGCTGGGTATAGTAATAGGAGTGTTCAAAAAACTCGCAGTCAAGGCTGGTGTAGATTTTGTTTTGAATGGGATCATAGCATCGGTACCCTTTTTGAGTAACCCCATACCCAATAAAAACACATTTGATGGCTCGTGGTTCAAGTTTATTTCTGATTCTTTTTGGGAGATGAACATAGACAACACATCCGAACACCCGTGGAGGTAGAGAATGATAGGAAGGGATGGACACATGGGAAGAAAGAGTGTCAAGAGGAGTTTGGTATGCAAGAGGTTTGGTAGGTAGTCGGTTGGTTAGATATGTGGCTGTGGCAATGGCCTCTGGCCAAAAATGGACAGGGACATGGGATTCTAACATAATGGCTCTAGTAATCTCAAGAAGGGTTCGGTTTTTCCGTTCAGCTATCCCGTTTTGTTGAGGAGTGTCCGGACAGGTAGTCTGGTGAATGAGGCCATGATCAGAAATGAACTGTTTCATATCTAAGTTTATGTATTCTCCTCCGTTATCAGATCGAAGAATTTGAGGTTGGGCAGCAAATTGGGTACAGATCATGTTGTAGAAATTTATAAACACATCATATACTTCAGATTTATTTTTTAGAAAATAAACCCAACTCATACGGGTGCAATCATCCACAAACAAAACAAAATAGGAATATTTATAAAAGGCAAATTCAGGTGCAGGACCCCAGACATCAGAATGAATTAGGGTAAATGGCTTAGAAACATGAGTTGAACTGGGAGAATAAGAATGTTTATGACTTTTTGCAAGTACACATGCTTCACAGTCCAAAACAAAATCAATGTCCTTAAAAGAGGGAAATAATCGTTTAAGATAACTTAAAGACGGATGACCTAGCCGTCGGTGCCACATCCAGATCTGATATTCCGGCGACCCTTGAGCAAGCAAAGCGTTACCCTGTTGAGTCACCTCGTTCACATAGTATAGACCTCCTCTTTCAATACCACGACCAATGATCCGCCCCGTCTGAGCATCCTGTACAATACAATCAGAGGAAGTCATTAGAATTGTACAGTTTAGTTCCTTGGTTAATTGACTGACAGATAAAAGTTTGTGGGTAAGACTTGGAATTAAAAGACAATTTTTTAAATGGATTTCTGATGTAATATCCACATCTCCGGCTTGAGTAATTGGAATAAACTCCCCATTTGCAGTTTGAATCTTAGTACGGGTAGTTGATGTGGAGGAGAGAAAATCGGTTGGATCGTATGACATAGTGTCCGTGGCCCCACAGTCAAAAATCCAATTGGACTTATTGCACATGAGACCCACACTTTGTTTTTCCTTGGGTTTTTTATATAATTGGGCTTCTGATTTTTTGGGCTCAAGGGCTAAAGGGTCAGATTTTTTTAGGGCCTCTTGTTTTCCCTCACTTTCATTTCTAGAGGACGGCTCCTCTAGAATTTTCTCTCTTCTCCTTCCCGTCGCTTCCTCTGTCTCCATCCATGGTTCACCGGAAATTTTGGTGAACCCATCTTTGCCACTCATACCTGTTCTCCTGTCGGTAACGCTGGTCGACGAAGCCTCGCCGGTACCCGCTCGCCTGTTGGTGACAGTGGTTGACGAAGCCTCGCTGGTCGGTTCTCCTTCTCCGATGGCGGCGTTAGCCTTGCCGCCGGTCTTTGTTACCTTGGTGGCGGCTTTACGCTGTCTCAGATCTTCCCACCATTCTGGGTAGCCGATGAGCTTAAAGCATCCTTCCTTGGTGTGTTTGGTTCCTCCGCAGTGGCTGCATTTGAGGTGAGTTTTGTCCTCTCGCCGGAATGATGAATCTGACCGGCTAAATGAAGAATCTGACCGGCGTTGAGTGACAAGACCACTTCCGATCTCTGAGGGACCTCGTTCCAGTGATGAGTTGCCGGTCATTATGCCACGACGAGCAATTTCTCGTCTGATGGTGGCATATGCGGCATCAATGGTTGGAAGGGGATCTAGATTTAGGATGTCTCGCTTTTCTTTGTCAAGTGAATCATTTACACCGGCCAAAAACTGGTACAGCCTTTGTCGTTGTATAAATGAGTTGAACAGTGTGATGTCTTCTGCGCATTTCATTGGGTTCGGCATTCGTCTATCGATTTCTTTCCATAGGGTATTCAATTTACTGAAATAGACCTCTATCGTGTCTATCCCTTGTTTCATAGATGTTGCCTTTGTGTTCAGATCATAGATCTGCAGTTCATCTCTGCCGCTACTGAGTAGAGTTTCGATGCCTTTCCATAAATCTCGGGCAGTTTTGTAGTCCAAGAATTGATTCACGAGGTCTCCGTCAATATTCTCGATGATCCATGAAATGACCATCGAATCTTTTTGAGCCCATTGCTGGTATTCTGGATCGTCTGGTGAAATGGGATTGACGATGATGTGATTGAGTCTTCCCCGACCACCAATTGCTATCTGCATCAGTTTACACCATTTGGTGTAGTTGGTGAAGTTCAATTTTTCCGCGACTCGCACTGTTTGTGAAGTCACTGGTTCGATGTTGGTTGAGCTTTTGTTGAGTGTTTGGAACATTTGAAACAGTTGTTGCATATGTTCCATAGAAATAAGCTGGTTTGGATTTTCTGGTGGGTTTTCCGATGGGTCTTCCATTTCGGTAGATCCCGGTAGATGATGAGTACGAACAACCGTCGAAGATCGACCTTATGGCTCTGATACCATGATAAAATACGTAAACAAGGAGAATAGTTTTTGGTTAATTTTCTGTGTATTGCTTTTGTGAAATAACTATTACATTTATACAGGTAAGATGGAAAGAGATACGGAACCAGATAAGGAAAAAGATTATACAGAATATATTACTAACATAATTAGTCTATTCTGTTCCTATAATTATTTTGCTAAGTATGGGTATTTTCTACATTGAATTATATTAATATCACCAGAAACATATAGAATTAAATGAAATCATCATATATAACTTTGTCAATCAAAAGTAATTAACGTCCACTATAAAATGGTTGAAATGTACACAAATCAATCGCAATATTTTCAATATATAAGAAAATCTTTTCTTTTCTTTTGGAAAAATAATATGAACAAGAAGGTCCCAAAAGTAGTTTTACCATGAAGATTTTATATGTCAGAGTTTGTTGTCATATGAAAAGTACTAAGTGGGGGAAATAAAATCAACTTTGATTTTCACAAACTCTAGAATCCACTTCATATTATATCTAGTATTAAATTCCATATGGTCCCAAAAGCTAACAATAAGCTAAGGTTATTGAAGTTTCAATGTTAACACAATGTTTCAATTAGGTGGCTATTATTCATTGAATCTTGTGACTTGATAGAGTTGAATTTGTCCACTTCTATGACTATAGTTTTCCCACTTTAGTAGCTTATAACTAACCCATGTGATGTTGTTTGGTTTAAGTTTTAATTTTTCATAAGGAAAATGTTTTTTCTAGCCATGGTAACATTGGGAAGTTTTTTTTTCGTATTTATTTTGAAGTTTTGATTAATATGAATATAGGTTTACTGAAATATTATAAAGAAAGTGTTTTGTATTAAATAATTTTATTTTTACGATTTGAATTTTATCAAGAATAATTTATAATGTTTTTAAGTTGTTGACTTGTAGTGATAGTTAGATTCTTGTGGTTTCTAATTTTAGTAGAGATCAGATTTTAACCCTATATTCAATCAAAGGAAAAACTCAATGAAAGTTGTCTTTAATTAAAAGATTTGATTAATTTAGAAGTTAATTATTTAGATACATTTTAGTTTGTAATATTACGAATTTTATTTGAGTTAATGTATGTCTAATAAGATAATTTTCTTAAGACTTTATCTATTCCCGAAATGTAACTTACTCAATCTTCAAGTTAACTTTTATTTTAGCGAATGATGTTAACCAATTCGATGAAGATATCTAAATATAAAAAAAGATAAAAAAACAATTTAATGAATTAATTTCAAGATATAAAAGATTTCCTATTAAAACAAGTTGTGTAAATATCCTTTAAAAAATAAGTAAATATATCTAACTTAAAGAAATGAGATTAATTTTATAGTGGCTAAAAGTGTTATTGTGTAACATCTGATTAAAGATAAAACGAGTCATATTATCTGTTTAAAGGAAAACAACTAAATGGACAGCAGAACAAGATGGATAACTACAAATTTTGATTTGATGTGAAACAAAAAGACATATGTACATATGTAACATGTTAACTCTCCTATCATGTGTCAATTTGTTCCACTCTAGAAGTTGTTTCAATTCTCTGATTTCTTAAGGGGGAAAAAAAAAGAAAAAATGGTCCTCTTAATTTATATTTGTAGATTAAAATAATTTCTTCAATATTTTTTTTAAAAAATAGTTATCATATCTTAAATTTTGTTATATATATATATATATATATATATATATATATATATTCTGGCGTATTAAATTTAACGGAGAAGGATTGATCCTCAAATTTGAATTGGTACAAAACTATCCTCCATCACCTATCGGTCCTAAAATATCCTTACGTCCTCCTTGTTAAAGAATGACAAAAGTTCCACATTGGTGGTTAATGAGATGGTGGACTCCTTATAAGGCTTGGACAATCTTCCTCCCTTTGAGCTAGCTTTTGGGGTGTGAGTTAGACCTGAGACCTAATTTCACATGGTATCATAGCAGGACCCGTCTCACCCGATGTTGGGCCCCAAAAATCAAAATTGTTCACGCACCATATGCGAAGCACTGGACTCCCTTTGAGCTAGCTTTTGGGGTGTGAGTTAGGTCCGAGACCTAATTTCACACTCCTTTCGTCTCAAAAGTACCCTTATGTCTAACAGATCATACTCATTATTAAGAGGAGTAATATTGTATCGAATCTCATAGTCCTTATGTCTACGGATCATACTCATTAGGTGGACGAGAATAGTATTGTATCGAATCTCATAGTTTAATGGCATTTTACACTATAAGAAAATCGTGAATTATATAGGGATTAGTATGAAAATCCGCATGAAACTTATTGTCCTGCAAATTTTCATACTAATCCTTAAGAAAATACCCATGTAATTCACACTTTTCTGGTAGTATTAGATATTTTTTCATTAAAATAATTTTAAATTACTTAATGTATAAGCTCACACGATTAACTTGATTTTGAATTTCATATTACATTTAAAATTATAAAAATTTAGTAATGACTATAGCAATCTGGTCCCAAAATATATATTTATACATAAACCATATATGAAGGGAAAAGATACCTAAAAGATAAAGGATAAAAGATAGGGAAAGGGAATAAATTCTTGAAATTTCCAAGGAAACTAAAAGCTTATATAGATATATAACAATCTTTTTACTCTCTTTTTACATCTATTTGGTTGGAAAGATCCACTTTTAATGCCCTTTTAGTTGTTTTTTCAAGAAGAAAAAAAGGTTACAACTTATACTTAATAATATTACACTACTTTTTTGGAGAAATTTTCTAGCTTCATTGCATAAAGGCTAACACTTTCATTATTTTGAATGAGTTGTTGAATTAAATAGTACTTGTTTTCTCTACAACACACACAAAAATTAACCATTATGAAAAAAGTGTTGTAACTTTGGAATGGTAATAGCTAGTGTTTCCATATTTCTATTTAATAGCCTTTTCTTTTCCGGATCGGAGATGACGGCTATTTTGTGGAACAATAAGAGTTATTTCTTTGTTGAAAAATACTATTATAGTTGAATAAAAAAATATGTATATTAAGTATATGACCTTAATTGATTTCTTTACAGGTTTAGTACTCTATTGAAGTCATTTAGTAAATATGATGGAATAAGTACATATATTTCATGAGTTAAAATATCTCATTAAAATTATGTCGCCTCATCTTTTATATTGAAAACTCTCCTGAATTTGAAGGAAATTATTAGATTCATCTACAAAATATTGATAACCTTAAAGCATTTTTCTACTTAACTAACTACACATAGATACACCCTCGATTTACCAAATGACATAGCATGTGATCTCAATTAACTCTTATAGAAGCATGATGCTCTTAATAAAAAGTTAAGAGAAGTACGTAGAAATTACCTCTAAACTCGACGAGAATTTAGAAAGTAAAATCGAATATATTTAAATTTCATTAATTAAATAAAAAGATATCTTTTTTTAAGTCATCAATAACATATAAACAAAAATATAAAACTAATAATTCATGTCGAATAAGTAATTCTCTCGACTAACAACTCTTTTGATATCTATTTTTATCAATTTGTAATAGGTTAATTGGATAAGGCAGATGAATCATCCTAGTGATAAGAGAATAATAAAAAAGATGAAAAGACAACTCATCAAAACAATATTGAACTTGTAATGTGCTTTATGCTAATTGGTAGTCATAATATAGTAATAAACTAATAAATTAAACTTGAAAGTTTTTTGGACATATATATTTTGATTTTATATATTCCTTTGAACTTCATGGTGTCTTCCTTTTTTTCCTTTTGGCCCACACATCTCCATCATTAGGGCATCTCTCATCTCTCACAATTTTCAATAAAATCAAATTATCATATATCAACCACTAGCACTAATCCCATTATAAAATGAGTGTGGTAGAACGAATGAAATTTTTAAAAAAAATCCATCAAAAAAAAGTTAATACAATGTGTTTATGAGATTATTAGAAAATATTTTCTTGATAAATAATGACTTTATTAAATTATTTGATAGTTTAGTAAGTGATAAATTCAAAATTTGAGATATCAGAAAATACATAAACTATGAATAACAAATACGAGATGATTATAGAAGAGAAATAACACTTGCACTACCTTTTAAATAATTTCACTTGCGTGTGGAATAATTTAATTCTTGAGTATTCAACTATATACAAAAAATCAACAAATGGATGCTTTAGGAACTAGCTATAAATTTTATTTTCTAGTAACAATTATTACACTTAAATTGAAATTTTCCATGTACTATTTTCCTCATCCACCTTCGTATATTAGGTATGTTATATTATTTATAATTATCTTTTAAATGATTTGACGATTAAAATGAAAATTATTATCGTACACTATTAATGCTTAAAGTGTAACTCCCAAATATAGGGACATCAATTGAAAATGTTTTACACTAAAATAAAACTTTCGATATTAATTTTAATTAATCGAACTTTAAAATATATCGAACACGTTGACTCATCTACAGGAGATAAGGAGAATTGGGAAAGGGAGAGGACTTCTAGGGATTGATTTTGACAATTGTTGGTGATATTGAAAGGTAAAAATCAAACAAGATCCAAGAAAATTATTTCAAATCTCGAGTAGTAACCTTGAATTCTCAATTTGAATTATTATTATTATTATTATTATTATTATTATTATTATTATTATTATTATTATTTGTAATGTAAAGTAGAATATATTATGGTTGAAGAAAAATTCTCATTTTTGAGAAATTTCCAAAGTTTAGTTGTGTCCCCTCCCTAATTTCCTAGCTTGTTGTTTTCTGATACTAATATTAAATGGGTTGGCAATTTTGCAATGGTTTATTTATGATAAAAGGTGAGTCAAAAAGTAACATTAATTTGATATAATACTATAAAGGAGCAATAGCAATATAGGTAGATTGAACATAGTGTCATGTTTGGTAAAAAAAAATGTGAATAATTGATTAGCATAGGGTAAAAATTGGTTATTTGGCAAAATTAGTGAACATTTTAACGAGATAAATAGATAAAATAAATATTAAAAATTTTATCTTTTCACAAAAAAATGTTAATAATTGAATAACGTAGGAAGATTTGTTATCCAGTAAAATTTATTATCAATTCAATAGTATCAAATTTTAGGTGCTAGGTATAACTTTCTGAACAACTGAACAAACGCAATTTTTTCAATACGCAATAATCATGTTTCAGTCATATAATTGAAAAATTGCTATTCTTATTATGAAACTTGAAATTTTGTTATAATATTTTTTAAATTTTACTTATAAAATTTTAACCTTTACATTATTTTAATTTTATAAATCGAAAAGGGACTTAATTATGAATTTTAATATGTTTGAGGGCTCTAGAGAGTAGTCATATTTTGACCACTAGGCTATGAAGTTTCCCTTAGAGAGTGGTGAAAACATTCCTATACCTAATCTTATCATCAAATTTTTTTTATCTTATTATAACCTATATATTCACCAAAAAAGATACTATCTTAACAAATTCTTATTTTAAAATTACTTGAGCCACCTAATATTACATAAATAACACAAAAAAAATAAAATATTCTTGATTCTCCCACCTAAATTATCAAAAGATATACTATACAAAGTGGCCTAAAAACTCTTGCTTTTGTTCCATACTTTTGCATCTTTTTTTGCCTTTTTCTTTCATCTTAAGCAAACCCCTCAAAAATCCATTAACTCAATCTCTACTTCAATCCTTAATAGCCCTTTTTCCTTTTCATTTCCTTCTTCCTTTTTCCTACAATCTTTAACACCACCACCACCCCCCCCCACCACCACCACCACCCCACATGCTCTTCCGATTCAATCAGGAGCTAATTTACTCGATCACTAATTCAGGTTGATTTAAAACTCTTTCAATCTCGAATCGATCAGTTAACCCTTCTAAACTACAAAAATAAACTTGATTCTGTTAAAAAGCTAATACCAACCCACCCTATTTACTCAAACTTCACTTCAACTTCATTTTCTTAATACCCTTTTTTTCATTTCCCCCTTTTCTTTTTACTTTCATTTCTTTCTACAATTTTGAAACCCCCTAC
>NC_028641.1:2727369-2751538 GCF_001406875.1 Solanum pennellii | reverse complement strand
TAACTCAAACCTCTACTTCATTATCTTAATACCTTTTTCTTCATTTGCCCTTCCATTTCTTTCTACAAAAAAAAAACACAAAACATGGCTTCTAAATTCACACTAATATATCTTCTTCCACTACTAACACTCCTCCTCAACTTTCCGGCAAGAATCACACCCCAAGAATGTGCTTACCCTTGTTATCCTCCTCCCACCGGCCCCACCGGAAACAACCCTCCTCCGGCCACCACAACCCCACCAGGTGGCTATGTCCCAAATCCACCATCAACCACCTATCAACCACCACCATCTGGTTACAACAACATCCCTTATCTGAATTCTCCACCTGATGATTACGCTAATGGTGAAGCACCACCACCACCAGAACCAATTGTCCCTTGGTTTCCATTTTATTATAGAAAACCTCCTCATTCTGATCAATCTTCATCATCAAGAATCACATCCAAAAAGATGATTACTTTATTAGTACTAGTAATATTTTTTGTTTAATTTTGCCTTCTTTTTTTTTCCATTAATTAATTATTATCTATGTGCAAGTGAATTTTGATGTAATTAATAGTGGAAAACATGTTGATTTTAATGTCTAATTAATGATCATCATCAATTTCAAATTTTATGAGTTTTATGTAAAACAGAGGAGTTCCTCCTCTGTTTCTTGATTTTTATATTGCACAAAAAGGGAGACTTCTCTTCTTTCTTCTTTAATAACAAACCGCTCAAATTTGATCTCAGCTGACAATCGATTATGCTTAAGTTAAAATATTTAAACTTAAAAAGCAATTACGAAAGACACCTTCAAAAATTACGCATTGTATTAGAGTGAGGTGTTTACGAGATACACTAAAAACGAGTTGAAGTTTTTGATTGTTTGTTGAGTTGATGTGTTTAGACGTACATATCAACTAAAATTAAATTTAAGTGTATATTTATGTACCATAATTTTTTTTTAAAAATCAAGTAAGATTTATGTGTTAATAAATAACTTTTTTTATCCTTCATTTAAGGTTTTTGGGTTAGAAATTATAATTATTTTTAGCAACAAGTGTTTTATTTTCGTGTAAATTCGAAATAATTAAACCTTAAAACAAGTAATAGGAAGGCAAAAAATTAAGTTTTCAAGAGTCTTGGCTTTTTACGTTTCGCAATTAGATTCTTCTATATCGTTCTTCATTTGTTGTATTTTTCGTAATAACTTGTTGATTTTGTATTATAAGAAGGTATATTACGGATATTTGCATAAACATAAAAAAAAAAAAGGATATTTGGACCTTTCTAGTAATGAGGTCAATATTAAGCTTCTTATCTCTCTTGGTTATATTTAGCTAGTATTATCTAAAATTTAGAAATTACTGATTCGATTAATTTTAAATAATTTTTTTATTTAAAAAAATTCATTTTATATTAGAATTTAAAATTTTGAATTAATTATGAAGGAATTTCATCTATTCTATTAGGCTTCTACAAGATCATAACCCTCACCTAATTTTGATCTCTCTTTTGAACAAGTGCCTTCTCATTCACTATCATGACAATTGACAACTAACTTAGCCCAAAAATTCATGCTACTTGCATCACTTCCTTTTGCCTTTTAATTTCTTCAATGACACCACTTTTTTTGTTGTTTTCTTTGTTTTATTTTGTGTTTTGTTTAGTTAATAAAAAAATAAAACAAGTAACCTTCTATGACATAAAAGACAGTCTGGTGTATTAAAGTTTTCGTCATACGTAAGATGAAGAAAAAATTTACTATATGCACTCTTATTTTGTATTTCTGTCAGAAGCTGTTTTCAAGGCTTGAATTTGCGACCTCATGATCACATGACAATAACTTCTTTAACATTATATACCAATGATCGAGCATATAAAGTGTAATTTTATAAGTAAGATATAAATTAAAAAGGATATTAGTGTATGCAAATGTTAACCTTACTTTGACAAGATTAAAAAAAACTCATTTCTAATAGACCTCGAGTAAATATATAATTTTATAAGTAAGATATAAATTTTAAAAAAATGTTAGTATATGTAAATGTTAACTTTACTTTGACAAGATTAAAAAAAACTCATTTTTAATAGACCTCGAATCATGTAGAACATGTTAGTATATATATGATGACCTAGAAACACAATAAAAGCCAAAAAATACCACAATTTTCTGACTATTTTTTAGCATGTTTTGGGCATTAGTGAGAAATTTATGATTTGAAGAAATAAAACACAAATTAATAACAGGCTGTGAGAGATTTAATTTATTTGGCCATCAAAAGAGAGTGATATTTTGTTTAGTAGCTTAGGATGTTAATAATGTCACAATCTCATATAATATTCGTTTTTCCTCTATGGTTTGCAATTAATTAAAGACTTGATAAATTAGCAAATATATGATGTTAATTAATCTCAAATTATGGCATGAATTGATTTGATTATTTGTTTTTGATGGTGACTTTTTAGTCATTAAGCAATAATATAAGTTAATAGTATATTGTTAAGTATATGTATTTAATTAGAATAAATGAACGGCTGTGCTTTAGTGACTAGTCTTTATGAGAGATACCAATCAACTACCAACAGTGGTGGGGGAGGACAGATAATGATATACACTATCAATGAATAAATAAATATGTTATTTCGATAGCATGTTTAGACCTTTTAAACGAAGTGTTCACTCAGTTCAACATGATATTAGATAATGAGAGAAGTAGTCGTTCATTATCCGACTATATCAACATCTTTATCCCAAGAAAAAGTATCATGCACATATGTTAGAAGGGATGTGTACATCATGCAGCTACGATCTTCAGGTAATCGATCAGATTAGAACGATATCCCTTTCAAAAATATTCTCAACTTTTACTATTCCTCTTGCAGAAATGCAGAATAAGACTATATATCCAACGTGTAGCGAAAACTTTAGTGCACTAGAGACCCTTATAGTCTAGCCCTTATCGAACCCCGTGTTTAGTGGAAGCTTATCGAACACCGTGTTTAGTGGAAGCTTAGTGCACCGAACCTATTCTTCACAGATATACAAATCTTAATAAGTTGCATAACTTCTAATGCTATTACCTATCTTTGAAACATTTGATCAAAGAGAGATTTCAGTATTAAAACATTGGCAGAAACACTGCAACTTAACATTTTACTCAAAAGTGAGTATAGATTTAATAGCACAGCATTTATGGTATTTCAAGAACTTGACTTAAAGAGGTTCATAATTATTAACTATCCCAACTAGGAATAATTACATACAGCATATCTAGCAGAAATGCTAACCTAGATATGCTAACCTACACACTAAGTATATCGTCTCGGATACAAGATCCATCGCCTTTTCTATGTTGAGAACATGAGAGAATTCACACAGTACAATCTGACTTAGCAAATTCATGATGTTACCTTCATACTTGATCTATCTTGCTGATATGACGAGTCTTAAATGACGTAGAAGCTGATGCATCTAGGAAGCAACACCAACAGCTAAACGTCCCACTCTTGTACTGCGGCTCAAATCGATACTTCTAATATCTTTTCTCATTGCATTGTTTCCTATTGATCTTCGCGCAACCACCTTTGTTTTCTCTTCAGCTTTGAAGCCCTTGTTTCCCTTGATTGTATCTGCTGTTCTCGGTCTCGGAGAATTCAGGACCTGCTTTTTCTCTTGCTCTCTCTTTGGAGCTACTGTTCTATTTGATCGCGTCTGCCAGGACGTTTTGTTTGTTCGAACTGAAGACGGGACGCTGCTGTCAGATAACTCTGCTGAAGCATGATTGGTTACTTCTGAAACCTGTGGTGAATCAAGCATGATTAGATGTTCACTAGTGGAACAAGGAACAGTGTTCTCTGTTACACTAGTAACTCTAGCCCCTGAAGTCGAAGGTCTGCTTTGTGATTTACTTGATTTAGTTTTACTTGCTAACTCCTGAAAAATTAATCAACGAAGCAAGTTATACGATTTGTTCTATCAATTATTAGAAGGACAAGGATGAAGACTAACTGATGGACAAGTGCAGACACTCGTAAACAAAGAGAGTGACAGATAACTAGTAAGACATTTTTCTCATATTACTTGCATCCATATGGAAGTGTAATATTCATAACACATTTAACTTTCGGTCTTGAGAGAATGTTAAAAAGTAAAAAGTTTCCAACCATGCCATTCCGTAAATTAATGGCTGGCGCACTAAAAAGCCGCTCTAAGAGAAGCAAGAAAGTATGCTGCTTATCACGGGCCCTAAAGGCATTCAGTAATCAGAAGCCAAGGTAACAAGATCTCTATTCCATCCTTTAGTGTCAATGTTTCCCTTGAATCTTGATCAAGGGCTTACACTATAACCAGTAAAACAGCTTGTAAACATATTTTCTTAGTATTACTTTCTAATGAGAATGATATGCTAAACAGTGTGGTTTTGTAAGCATCCTAGTTTTCAATATAAGAAAACAGAAAACAAGAGAAGAATACAGTTGAGAAACAGAAAGCTGAGTATTGGGACTCTGAACATTCTCATTATCTGTCACTTGTTAATACCTTGTTACTGTCTGACCGACGACCAGGTTCATGGTAGAAGGCAGGCATGGGAGTTGCTTTGAAATTGAGATTTCTCCGTAGCTGTTTTAACTCTGCTTCTTTCTTTACCTAAAGGTATCACAAAGAAAATCAAAATGTCATTAATCATGGTTACCGATCAACAAAAAACTTCATCAAACTCATAGTTGCAAATGATATATATTACAAGTCTAAACAGATGGAAGTAAATAAAAGAAAATCTAACAGAATATATCCCAATGACATTTTAGAGCTAGCATCGACAGAAAGCCGCCTAATGATTCTCTAAATCAATCTAAAACCTGTTTCCAACAGTCACAAGAATCATTGGCCGACTTTATTACCTGAGTTCTTGCTTGGAGCTGATGTTTTTCTGCCTCTACTGCATGCATTTTCTCCTCTAACTTCATAAGGAACTGAAATCAATATCAAAAACTTTATTTAGGTTATATATAAATTTTAAACTTCATCGAATTGACATAAGAAACCGAACCTTACCTCTTTCCTTTTCTTGGCACGCTCTTCACTTTTGAAAAGGAAACCAGATCCATTCTGTTTCATGTCTGGCTTACATGAATTTACACTCTGCTTATCCCTGGTACAACAATAATATGTATAAGACAAATGTTTATGAACACAATATGGAGTTAAAAGATCACAATTTTCCCACCATATATACCTGTTTACACTTTGATGTACTCTATGGCTAACTTTCTCTGCACTGGAAGCACGAGAAGCGGCAGCCTTTCTTGCTTTAGGCTGCTGTTCGGTGCTAAATCATTCAATAATAAACAAGATTGGAAACATTAGGATGAATCGGTGCGGCAAAAATATCCTAAACTTTCCATATGGAAGAAATGATTAACAAGCATACCTTTTCTGTTGATTAATTACATTGGCTTTTGAACCCGAACAAACCTGTATAAGGCAAGGAATTGGTTACTATAGATTCGAAGATAATTAATTTAAGAATTACTGAAGAATAGTCTCCACGGCGTTGAAAATAGCAAGTTAACTCATCTGCCTAAAGATTTGAAAATAACACTAAGCCTTAATCTGATACAAACCTCTGGTTTTGGCATTCTTGCTGTTGAACGCAAAAGAGGGCCAGGAGCATCCAATCTGGGCTTTTCTCCTCTTCTTGTGAAGGAAACATCACTATGCCTTCTATTTGGTTTACTTGGCATGTCTTTATATGCTTGTTTTGAGATTGTCCCCTTGCCACTAGCAACACTAACTTGGGGCAACATCCTAGCTTTTGTGTCTCTAGATTGAGATGCAGTCCTCACCTGCATTTTGAGCACAAGACAGACTACATAAAGGGGCGAAAATTTTCTGCTCTCGGATAAGACTACAAAATGCTATCATTTATAATAGCTTACTACAGTCAGCAAGCAAGATGGGCAACTGATGTAATAACTGGAGATTAATAATCACAAATGCTAAAAAGAGGTCTACCTTTGAAGATGAACTTCGTTGAGGTTCTGAACTAACACTACCATCTTTCTCAGTGGTGTGAGCATTAGAGGATAGATCAACGGAGTTCGATGAAAACTCCATACTGCTCTCTTGGCCCTCTAGTTTCCCTTTTACTTCAATCTCAGTTTTAGGATCATCATCAAAAGCTGAATTTCCAGCATTGAGATGAAAATTTGCTTCAGCTTCCATATGTTCAGGAACACTTTGAAGAACATCAGAACTATTGGTAGCTAGTTCAGTCTGGGGTCCAGAATGGAGAATTATACTATCTACTCCATCACATTCTATGACTTCGATGTCTCCGTTGTGAGATCCATCAAAACTCTCCTCAAAGCGTGTAGAATGACCAACCTCATTCACTCGCTCAAAGTCACCATCATAACCTGTGTTCTCAGCTTGATACTTTCCATTCTTCAATAAATGTATTGATCTATCAATAGTTTCATCAAAGCGTGCAGAATGGTCGACTTCGTTAACATGCTCAAAGTCCCCCGCGTAGCCTTCATTTTCAATGACATCATTTTCACTAGCTTGATACTTTTCATTCTCCAGTAAATTGGCTGATCTATCATGATTATCAACAATGTGTGCCGAATGGCCAATCTCATTAACATGCTCAAAGTCCCCCTCATAACTTGTATCATGGCCGTCATTTTCACTAGCTTGAGATTCGGTCCCATTCTGCCACTCTGATGAACTCTGGCGTAGAAGTGCCTTCTTTCTAAGACGTGCCTCAAAATATGCTTTCTTCTCAGTTACAGAACCTGGCTTGGAGTATTTCTCAACCTCTTCAAGATACCTGTTATGTGTAAAAGAAGACCTCCTCTCCCAACATAAACTTTCATTCTCAAATCTACCGAATGAGATAGATCCCGATTGCCACGAATCAGCCTGTCAATTATGGTAAGTAAATTAAGATCAGGATGCAAAACTGAGTAATTAGTAATCATATCATATATCAAGTAAAAAAGCCTCACAGATTTAGTTCTATTGGAAAATTTTCACTTTCCCCTAATGGTCTAATTAGTAACGTCTCAAGTAGTATATCCTAACATGCTTATACAACCAATTATATGAGACGTCGAAACTCTCAAAAATCATTTGCACTAAAAGTTCATTGTAACAAACTCTAATCAATGAATAAACATGCATTCCAGCATTAAATCTGATCTCGTAGAAGTTATATGGATCCATAACTAACCCGAAGAGGGCAAGGAGAATGCTTCCCAATCACTCTTTCAGCACTATTATACAAGGAAGCAACATACACAATTTCGAACAGAAAGCAAGATCTTACAACCACACGCGAAAAAGCAGGCAACAGAATTCATTCCATTCCTCATTGAAGTAGGAAGCAAGTAATAAAGGGAGGCACAAGACTCTTCACTTTCGATCCTGCATCCATGTCTGACTTTCCAAAAATACACTACTTCTGAAAAATCCGACACAACACTATTGACACTTTTGAAGTATACAAGCAACATAACAACCATGAGTTTTCAAGTCAGTAAAAAACAAAAAATGAAACTACTAGAAATTCAGTAACCGCTTAGAAAAGCATCCAAATTTAATTCACTAAAACTGATTATATACATCTTCTTTACTCATAAATTAATCATATTCAACACCTATAACAGATAAATTAATACTGAAATACAATCTCCTGAATTACCAATCAAATAAAGTTTCCACCTTTTTCATTCCCACTCAACTAAAACCACAAGAACACAAATCTTCCTACCAAATCCATCAGTATAACACATTTGAAAACAAAAATTTAACCAAATATATATCACAGTAAACAAAGAGTAAGATCCAAGGGAAATTTATTTTCTAAAAAAAAAAAAAACTTTACCTGAAAACTATGCCTAAAGGGTTCTTCAATATCACCAGCCATTTCAAAAAAAACTGATCCTTTTTAAACCACCTCCATAGATATCATCTGCATTTCCCAAATCTTGAAATTCTGTACAAAAGCAAAAAAAAATCAACACCCCATCACTTAAAAGTGAAATCTTTTCACTATTTCATACATAAACATCATTAAAAATGAAATCTTCACACTATTTCATACATAAACATCATAAAAAAAATGGACCAAAAATGAAGTTCTACAGATTGAAAAATCAAGAAAATTACAGTTTTTTAAGGAGAAAATTGACAGAATCCTGAAAAGGGGTTGAAGAAGAAGCAAAATTGAGATGATTCCTTTGAGAAAAAAAGAGAAAGAAATGTGAAAGAAAACGTGTCTGAGTACAGAAGAATCGCTACTTTGCTTTGAAGAAGGTAGTTAAATGGAGTGAACATGAATTGTTGAAAAAATGTCTAATTAAATATTTTTCATTTATGGGAAATAATTAATTAGTTTTGTGATTATTTAGATCTTAAATCTAATCAAATTGCAGATACATCCTTCCAGTTTGAGAATATTGCGAAATATACAGTCTCAATTGGCATGTAAATCTTCGTTTAGCTCGCGTTTGACTATAAATTTTTAAGTTAAAATTAAATTTTAAAAGTTGAATATTTTGAAAATATTTAAAGACCAAATATTATGGTCAAAAGTTTTTTGACTATAAATTTTTAAGCTAAAATTAAATTTTAAAAATTGAATATCTTGAAAATATTTAAAGACCAGATATTATGGTCAAAAGATAAATTTTTGTAATCTACTTTGAAAATGTCAATTTGTGTTTGATTTTTGATTTTGAAGTTGAAATTTGAAATTTAAAATTTGAAACTTTGAATTTTTTTAAAAAATTGTGACTTTAAAAATCTGAAATTATATTTAAATTTAAAAATATTTAAAAATTAAATTTGACGGTCAAATAAATATTTAAAGATAAATTTTGTAATCTACTGTTAAATGTATGGTCAAACGCAATTTTAATTTTGAATTACCAATTAAAAAATAAGTATTTTTGGTCACTTATTTTTTATTTTTTTTTTGTTGGAAAATAATTTGATAAAGGAAGACAATTATACTCTTTCTTAATTCATTTTTCTATATTTTTCTTTTCCTTATATTAAATCTTAGTTCAACCTTAATGTAACTCAAATGTAATTATTTTGAAAACAAAAATCTCTCTTTGTTTTATGTTATATTTTTAATTTCGTCTTAGATATTTTGATAACATTGTATTATAACAATCAAGTTCTCCTAATAGCATTTAATTTAATTTAAAATAATATTAATATAAATAATGTTATTTTAGAAAAATTTAATTATACATTCAAAAATGTATTCGTATAATTTATATTATATTTAAACAGAAGGAAGAAATGTGTAATATTAGAAAACTAGAAGGAGGAAATGTGCAATTTATGAAAAAACTTTATGATCCAGTGCTTGTGGGGGTACATCAGTAATCATGTGCTTGTGTTCCCCTTTTTGTCTACTTCTTCCTATTGGCCCACGTGTAACATGGGTCCCACATTAAACCTACCCCACCTAATCGTTATGGTCTGGTTCCTCCATTTATTAGATCAGACGGTCAGGAATTAATCAGAGATCTCGAGTTTTAGACACGAGATACGGAGATAGAGAATGCGTTTCTCTGAATAGACTCCTATGTGGTATAATTTTAAAATAATTGAACTATAATGTAAATATCGAACATTAAATAAAAAATAACTAAATAATGTTCGTTCAACTACTTCATATTAAAAATAGTCGGTTTACCTATATATATATTTCGGAATAGAAAAATATAAGAGAAAAAATTAAAAAAAACACCCTAAATATATATGAGTTTGCGTGCTATTAGATTTGTGATCTACCTAAACTATAACCAAATATTCATTGAAATATAATTAAATTGTCAGTTATTTAAGTTTCATACCTAAAATTTTAGATATGAAAAGTGAAAAATCATATTTAGTATTAATGTATTTCAATAAACATTTGGTAATACCTCATATACGAGATTCAAAAAATTAAAATACTTCAAATATATTTTAAAATCTTAACTCAAAAATAAATAATGAATATGATCGACTATTTCCATAAACATGGATCAAAAAGTTAAAGTGAAACCCATAGAAGGATGTCTAAAAAGAAAATTATACTTTTAAAAAAATAAAGGAGGATAATAATTGACTAATTAGATCTTCAATTATGTGGTAGAAATGATGAATCGTATGATTAATAGCTTTTGTAATGGTGGAGCCATTTATGTGGATTACATAAATTTTCCTTTTTGAAAAAAAAAATTGGTAAAGGATTTGTTGATTTTTTTTTGTGTAGAAAATTAATTAAATGCTTAAAAGGAAATAAAAAGTGGGGGAGGGGTTGTATTATTATGATCTTATTTGGGATAAGAAAGATGTTGATTTGCATTATTGAAAAGCATTATTATTAGGATAATCTTTTGAGACATAAAGGTAGAATCACATTTTTAGTAATGCATTTTAAAATTTTATTAGTTTATGGAAAAAAAGTTGTGGGGTATTATATCCATTAATTTCCATAATTCCTTTTTATTGTTATCTTAGTGATACTTTTTTTTTACTAAAAAAGGATAAATTGTCATTTTGGTAAAAAGCAAAGAATGGGATGAGATTTATCAATTTTGAATTTCTCATGTATGGTGAATAAAGAAAGGAATATAGTTGTATACGTAATGTTAGATGTTTGCTACTTAATAGTTCAGAAACGAATTCAGAATTAAATAATATAATTATGACATGTCATTGTCTAACATTATATTCATATTAGATTGATTCAATTAAATAAGAATCAAGACAAGTAAGTTATATTATTAATAATATCTCAATATCAAGATCGTCGAAAAAAGATAAGAAGCAACAATCAACTCGATAAATCTAAAGCAACACATCTGCAAGACTCGATCCTCCTTTCTTCTTTCTCAATTTTAAGAGAGAAAAATAAACGTACTTTGAAACGAATTCAAAATCTATCTTTCTTTCTTCTTTCTCAGTTTAAAGAGAAAAAAATAAACATATTTTAAAGCGAATTTAAAATTTAAATATTATAAATTATGACGTGTGATTGCCTAACATTATATTTATGTTAGGTTGGTTATGTTAAACCAGAGGACCCCTACTGATTTGGACTTCATAACATGTTGACAAGCAATAAAGATAATTAATTATTTATTGAATATTGATTAGATTTAATTATTAATTCATAGAGACAGCTCATAATTAATTGAGCTTTGATTTATCGGTGCACTCATATTGTAATTAATTAAATTGACCTCACCAACGGATTAATACTTGTAAACCCTGAAATAATTAATATATATGAACGAATTTAGACGATAATAATAACAATAATATAATTAATGTAATTTAATAAGTGAGTTTTTACTGAGTGTATGAAGTAGAAATATTATCTTAGATAAGTCCTTGATGAGTACTTAAAGGGAAAAAAACATAACAAGAGACACGATTTATATAACTTACATTATTTTAATCGATTTAAAAAAGAATGACACATTTATATATTTAATATAATAATTTAATTTTAAAATATAAATTTTTAATGAAATTATTTATAGGTTTCTCACACATGTATGAAATATTAATAATTTATTTTAAATTATAAATTTTAATAATTTTTTTTTAAAAAAAATTTATATCAAGTAAGACTAACTCATATAAATCAAGACGGAAGATATAATATTCTTTGACTCTTATATTGATTACGCCAAGGTTCACTTTTATTTAATTTGATTCACATATAATTTTCTCTTATATATATTTTGTAAGCTTAATTTTTGCAAACTCAAAAACAAAACACAACATCATATTTTAAGTATCATCATTTTATTATATAGTTTAGTACAAACATCACATTTTTTTTTTGTGATCACACAAAAAGACAATAACAAAAGAAGACAAACAAATTAGAGTATTATTACATTAATTTACAATTCATAGTTTTTCTTGAAAATTGTGCATGTGCTTGTTTCATTATTGCCGACATGTTGAATTTTAGGTGATTTTTCTTATAGTTGATAAATTTGCACCACCAAATTTTAGAGTCCGAAACTCAAACGGTAGAAAATATTAACAAAAATTCCAAAAGGGTATATAAAATTTTATATAAACCAAAACGGTAAAATCGCTCCGCCGGCAGCGATTTACTTCAACTGAAAAAGTAAAATCGCTGCCCCAGCAGCGATTTTGCCAAAAAGTTTTTTTCTTCTTACAAATCGCTGCCAGGGCAGCGATTTATAAAAAAAATTTTTTTTTTTTAAAAAAACATAAATCGCTGCCTAGGCAGCGATTTACAAAAAAAAAAATTTTTTTTTTATGTAAATCGCTGCCTAGGCAGCGATTTACATTTAAAAAAAAAATAAATTTTTTTAATGTAAATCGCTGCCTAGGCAGCGATTTACCAAAAAAAAAATTTTTTTTTTTATGTAAATCGCTGCCTAGGCAGCGATTTACATTTAAAAAAAAATAAATTTTTTTATGTAAATCGCTGCCTAGGCAGCGATTTATGTTTTTTTTTTTAAAAAAAAAATTTTTGTTATTAAATCGCTGAGCAATTTTTTAAATAAAAAAATTTTTTAAAAATGTTAACTTATGTATATAATTTATAAGAAAATATACATTATTTTTAAAAAAATAAAAATAACTAAATATATTTTCTTTCTAAAAAAATATATTATATTGAATTTAAATTTAAATAATATTTGAATTCAAATAATTAATTTTTATAAATAAAAAATTTAAGGGAGAAAAATTATTTAAATTTTTTTTTAAAACAAAATTACATACTTAAGTTAAAAGGATCACGTGAAAATAGTAAATTCACGTGATCCTTTTAACTTAAGTATATAATTTTGTTTTAAAAAAATATTTAAATAATTTTTCTCCCTTAAATTTTTTATTTATAAAAATTAATTATTTGAATTCAAATATTATTTAAATTTAAATTCAATATAATATATTTTTTTAGAAAGAAAATATATTTACTTATTTTTATTTTTTTAAAAATAATGTATATTTTCTTATAAATTATATACATAAGTTAACATTTTTAAAAAATTTTTTTATTTAAAAAATTGCTCAGCGATTTAATAACAAAAATTTTTTTTTTAAAAAAAAAAACATAAATCGCTGCCTAGGCAGCGATTTACATAAAAAAATTTATTTTTTTTTAAATGTAAATCGCTGCCTAGGCAGCGATTTACATAAAAAAAAAAATTTTTTTTTTGGTAAATCGCTGCCTAGGCAGCGATTTACATTAAAAAAATTTATTTTTTTTTAAAATGTAAATCGCTGCCTAGGCAGCGATTTACATAAAAAAAAAATTTTTTTTTTTTGTAAATCGCTGCCTAGGCAGCGATTTATGTTTTTTTTAAAAAAAAAAAATTTTTTTTATAAATCGCTGCCCTGGCAGCCATTTGTAAGAAGAAAAAAACTTTTTGGCAAAATCGCTGCTGGGGCAGCGATTTTACTTTTTCAGTTGAAGTAAATCGCTGCCGGCGGAGCGATTTTACCGTTTTGGTTTATATAAAATTTTATATACCCTTTTGGAATTTTTGTTAATATTTTCTACCGTTTGAGTTTCGGACTCCCAAATTTTATGCGGTTTTTTAATAGTTGAATTAAGTTTATTTTTATTTGAGAGTACTTTTTTTCATTTAATTTTTTGTAATACTCGATATTCTATATGAATTCGATTAATTTATATTTGTTCAAAAATTTTATGTTGGAGTAGGATTTGTAAAACCATAACATTTGATTTAGAATTTAAATTTTTAATATCTATGTCATTAGGAGGTCATTCGTTAAATTTCAGAGCGACAAAAAAGTGTGAATTGACGTAGCCACAACTACAATTACTAATCCTTCATAAGGGCTAAATAATCAAAATAGAAAGTTATGTGTTAGAGTGTGGGTTAGAATTCCATATTGGTTGGAAATAACGTTGTAACAAAGAAAAGATTTAGTAATAATTGTTTAGTGATAATAATATAATCGTCGTTTTATAATATTTAGAGGCAATAATAAATATGAGTATTTATAATCAAAGGCTTTAGCAACTTTGAATCCATTGACATAATGACATTAATTCGGTTGTCACTAAATATGTGTGTCGACAATATTATCTATACCATTACATGTCTCTCTTTATCGTAGTGTGAATTGGTGATCTGCTTAAGTTCATATGTCATATTTAATTATGTGGTATCAAATTCATATTTGTTTTTATTTAAATTTCTAATTCACGCTTCAGTTATATTTTAATTTATTGTTAGAGATATTAAAATAAATCAAAATTTCACTTTGATTAGGGAATAAACTTGTGATCCACTAAATTCATATTATAAGAGAAATTAATTTTGAAAACAAAATAAACTAAAAAGCGTTCCTCGTGCAAAATAATTTGGCCCATGGAATTATGTCTAGAAAAAAAAAACTTTTTAAAAAGCTCAATTATTAAAGTTCATTTCTCTATTTGTTTGTTATTAATGTCCCTAAGCTAAAAAGTAGAAAAAGTGAATATTGAAAACAAAAAGAGTCAATATAAGTGGCTTATTCATTTTATTTTATGGATAAAAAAATGAAATCCACGAGTGACATAATTAGAGGGGTATATATTAGTTGGCATAGTTTGTCTACTAAATTTTTAGAAAGTTGGAATTATGTAAAAAATTTGTTTTTTTGGATTATTTATAGAAGATATATTTTTGCTCTAATTTCTGTTTTTTCTTCTTTGTTTCTTTCCTTTTTGTAAGTAGTTTTATATTTATATGTTGGGAAAGATTAGGAAAAGCAATTGATATGGCAAAAACATTATTAAAAAAAAAGTTATCTTCTTGAATATATTTATACTTATCCCTAACTAATTACATATATTTTGAAAAATAATTTACAATGAATGAAATTTAATTGGGGTGGAGCTATAACAGAAGTTAAAATTATGTGTAATTTGTTCTCGATACAGTTATATCTGACTCCTTTACTTGCCTCTCTTCTTTCTCGCTAGCCTTTGTCTTTGTATAAATATCACAAAAAATATCACAAATATATATATTTAGTGTGATTTGTGCGTATCGGAATACACAAACTATCTTGCTTGCCTTCATCCTTCTTTCTTTCGCTCACCCCTCTACTTATTTAAGTATATCTAGGAACAAAAATACACGTGCTAAGTGTATCAGACTTGAAATCTGATATAAAATTATTATTCATTGAAATAATATAAAATTTATAAAAACTAATAAATATGACAAAAATATTTATATAATTAGATATATTTAAATATTCATTGTATAAGTCCAATTTTAAAAAGAGCAATTTTCATTTTAAAAAAAAATTAACATTATAATTTTAAATTCGAAATATTTAATTAAGTAATAGTAAAATAAACTCTTTGAATTGCCCATAATTCCCAAATATTGTTTTGTTGCAACATATTGTACCTAACATATGCCATGCAAAAGGCATATAATAATAATCACATCTTATATATTTTCTGCATTGGAACTCTTAACATAAAGAATTTGTATTGACCTATTTCTGTCTACCTACATTTAATTTGTTCTTCTGAACCAAAGATAAGTTTTTTTCAAATGACTAAAAAAATGAAGAGATAATATTAAAATAAAATAAAAAAGATAATATTATACCATAAGAAACTTAATTAATAAATAAAATGGTTTGGGATATATTAGCCCCACACCCATGTGGCCTTGTAACATAACTAGAATCCAAGAAAACTCCTCCACATTTTTGGTGAAATTGACTACATTATTATTTTTATTTCTTTTAATGGAAAAAATAATAATTAAAAGAACCCAAAAATAAAATGCAAAGATAATAAATATAAGTGGACTTTTCAGGTCGGTGCATGCAAATTGCATGGATGGAGACATGAGTACTTGACTTCGTTAATAATATATATCAGTGTTTTAAAGATAAGGGTGTGAGGCGAGGCGTATTATATAGTACGGGAAAAAATATAAGTTTTGAGAATAGGATGTAGGTTTTATGAGGCGTAATTTTTTGTATATTTAATATTATAATTTTATTATTAAAAAATAAATAAAAGTAAAACTTTCAATGATATTTTATAAATAGATTTTTAATAACTAACCTTCAACATATATATATATATATAATCTGATTTTTATGTCAGAAGTATATTAATAACTAATAATAATGAAGAAAAATATATTATAATTTGAGAAATATTATTATATATATCAACAACAAAAAATATAATTTGAAATAAAAAAGTTTTAAAAACCCCAAAAAATTAACATCTAAGACATACGTTACGTTAACTCAATTAATTAACTATATAAATTTTCACTTTATTATATAAAAGAAAAAGCTAATAAAAATACTCTGTCTAACCCATAGAAAATAATTATAATGTTTAAATTAACGGTGAGAAGATATATATTGGAGGTGATGCATGTGAAAGTTACAAAAAATCATGTGACTCCCATGTGTTACACTTTTATTTATTTTATTACTAAACAATAATTATTATTACCTAAACTTCGTGGCACATGATTATATTCAGGACAAAAGCTATAATTAACTACATTGATCTTTTATTTTTTGAAAAATAATATCGAAAATATTTATGTTTAAGTTCCATGTTACAATAAAAAGTGTCTTTTTCAAATTATATTTAAAATAAAGCCAATTCAGAATTAGTATTGAAATGAATGAATTTCAAAAGAATGAAATAGAAAACACGAGTTATATTTGTCTTAATTTAACGTACGAGTTTTCTATATCTACCTATTAGAGTCACGTACTATATAAGTTATAGCTATAATAAACATATCTTCCCAAAATTCAAAAAAATAATTTCTTTTTCTTTTTTTTATTAAAAAAATTAAAATACTACATAAAAGAAGAAAGAAAAATAAAAAGAATTAAGTAAAAAGAAACTATACAAGGAGATCAATTCAATTTCAGTATCTTAAAAAAAAACGAAGGTTTTATACACCCAATAAATAAAATTAAAAGAAAATTGTTACTTCTAGACTTCAAAACTTTCCAATAATTCTATTTATTTTTTTACTAATAATTGATTTTATTTCTATTAACAAGCCACTAGTAGCTTAATTATATTTTAAGCCACAGGGCTCGGAGAATTTTTTTTTAATTAATTAAGAAAAATGAAAATTAATTATTTTCTTGACATGCTCTTAAGAAATGTTGAAGTTTTAGTAAGAGTTAATTCTCTAAGTGGTTTTTCTGTAAACCTAATTAGGTTATATGTGAAAGCACCACATATTGTTCCTAATATAGGCCCAATTATGTAAACCCAAAGCCCTTTATAATGATGCATCACAATTGCTGGCCCAATACTTCTTGCTGGGTTCATTGATGCTCCTGATACTGGCCTGCAAAAAAAAAAATTAAAGATGGGCCTTTAGAATTTGTAGTAAAGCCCAATTGTATTTGTATAGGTTAGGTTGAAGGTTCGAGTCATGTTCGAGGAGAAATGAAAACACTATCGGTCCGACGTTGGGGTGGGGTGGAGAAAAGAAATACTTGTATCGGTTAACTTTTACTACTATTTAACTTTACCTATTCAATGTAAAACTCGCTGACTTGATTAATTTAGATTAGAGTTGTGTACGGCCTTGCACTACTAAAAAGTTACTGAATTTAGCGCTTGTGTTTTATAGATATGAATTGGCAAGAGAAAAATAATAGTACTCTAATGTTTTCATACGAAAAAATTAGCAAGTTTTTCACTATTTCGGTGAAGAATCTGTTTTCCGCCATGCATTTTTCTAGAGATTTGGTTTGGGGGAAATGAGTGAGATAATATGTTCTGTAGCACAAGTTTTTCTGTGATGACGTAAAGAAAAATGCTCTCTATTAAAATTTTCTCCAGAATCTGAATCTAGGATCTCTAGTTACGACCTAAGGGTGTATTAGGATTTCATCTGTCCCACCACTCTCTCCTACGTGGTTATTGCGTAGTAACTTACTCGTATGTCATGCCTTGATACAATTTATACATGTTATTTAACTGTTTCAAGGATTGCATTCCAAAGAATTATACTGTAGACTTGTAAATAACACAAAAGATAATTTTACTGTTTCTCCAAAATCACCTATAATTGTACCCTAACTCTTTTCCCCTCAAGCTATATGTTGAAAATGTTTATAAGTCAACTTTAAAGTTTTCAAAATAAATGGATAAAATCCTTTATTTTTTGTTCCATAGTGAAAGAAAAAAGAAATTTTTAGGAGAAATAAATAATAAAAATTTACCCTGCAATCAAAACATTTAGGAGTATAGTCATTCCAATAGCAATTCCTGCTAGCTCTCCAATCTGTTACAAAATTAATAAATAGTATTTATCAACCTCAAATTTAATTAAAACAATTCATATAAATTTCAAAACTTTAACCAAAAAAATAAAAAATAAAAAATTACTTACTGATCTATTTTCAGTGGCAACACCAGAAATGACAAACATTAATAGGTAAGAAATGATGAATTCAAGAATCAAAGATTGAAGATTTGTTCCCACTGGTGTTGTTCCAAAAAATGCTTGTGTTTTCAAATCCAACAACAAGTACAATGTTCCACTTCCAAGAATTGCCCCAACCATTTGTGCCATTATGTATAATGGCACCTAAAAAATACACACAACAAACCAAATTTAGAGTACAGTAAAAACGACTTTTATCGATAATAAATATGTACATGTGATAAAACTTTTATCGATATTAGTTATTTGACATTAGATCTAATGTTGCTATAGATTTTAGAGACATTTACAAAGAGCGCTAAATACCTCTAAAAAAACATACTTAACGGCAACTGATTAACTATTTTCGTTAATATTTTTGATATAGCGTTTGTCTTATCGGATTAAAAGTAGCTAGTGTTGCAAACCACTTAAATGTAATGTTGTTTAAATAGAAGTGCTGAAGCTGATAAAATGTTAGTGTTACATTTTTAAAAAATATAATATAATTGAAATGTCCTTGGATATATTTATAAGAAAGTAATATCATTTGAAAGTGTTCCTATTTTTATTTGTATTTTTTTAAAAATGACCAAAATATAATAGAAAAATAATTTTAAAAATTGTGTTTGAGGAAGAGTATTTCAAAGATTACAAAAGATATTAGAAATAAATGGTAGAAAATGTGTAAAATCATAAGTTAGATATGCCTAACTCATGACTTTTGACTGATAATTCCTTTTATATTTATCGTAAAGTTCACCAAACATCCAATTAATTTCAACAAAACAGAACATAGACATTTCAACCACACCAATGATAAACTCTATGACATTTTAAGTCATAATCCCAAGTCAATCAGGATCGATTATATGAATCATTAATATTTATGTTAACACGCGACGATGAAATTTAAAAAGGAAAGGAGATATGAAAGAATAAATTTAATTAAACCTGTTTGACAGGAAAATGTCTAAAGAGTGCAAAGGCAATAGTAACTGCAGGATTAAAATGTGCACCAGAAATATGTCCAACAGAATAAACCATGACCATAACAATTAAACCCCATGCCACACATATTCCTGGAAATGTTACTGAACCATAAGTTTTATCCACAGCCACTGCACCACATCCTACGAATATCAAAAAGTACGTTCCTATCGCCTCTGCTATCACCTATAATAAAATCCAAAAAAAAAAATTAAAAAAATCGTCGAATATATTTCTAATTTAATTTTTTTTTTTAGGGAATTTGCAAACCTTTTGAATAATAATGACAACTTCAGGTGAAGTACAGAGACTTGAATCATCTCCACTAACATTATTGGTATAATTTGAACAATTTCCTTCTTCTATTTCTCTTATATCTTTTGTTGACATTCTAATTTTGTTTAAGAAAAAAAAAATTACACTAAATTTTAACTCTAAAAAGGATAGAAATAGGCCTAAATATATAGTATATGGTTAAGGATTTGATGGTTTAGCTAATTTTCAGAGTGGTCTATGGATAGTTTGTCTTATTGGTGAAATCTAGCCTCTCAACATAGATTAAAATGTTATATTTAGGACAAATAATTCTAATTTTATCTTAAACATTTTTGTTCAACCAAATTAATAATCTAAATAAATGGACATACATATAGATATCACAAAAAAGTTATTGTTGATTAGCTTCCTTCTTGTCCTAATTGCCTCTAAGTGATTCTTATAAGTTAATCAGAGAGATTCAAAAGTATCTTTCACTTTCTTAAACTCTGTGTCAAGTCAAAAGCAGACATATAATCATATTGATAACGAATGGATGAATCTATCATAAATTTTTCTAGCAAGAGTAGTCTTACCGATACAACTGATATGAGGAAGTACTAATTGCTTCTGCATTCATCAACATTACCTCTTCGTTGAGATAATACAATTCTTGATCTAATAGGTCTTTCACTTTCTTAAACTCTGTGTCAAGTCTGTTTTCTGCGTTGTACTCTCAAAGATCGTATTGTAACGAAGGAACAATTTCAATTTGAAGCTCACAATTTCCCCAGCCTTGTTGCTCTTGTAAAATATTCCTTGCACTACTGTCCACTGCAGGATTGCAATTTTCCACTTGAACTAGTTTTAGTGTCATTATTTCTCCAAAACTCTGCGGAATCTCCTCTAGTTCATCGAGATCCAAAAGGACTAAATGTTCAAGCATTGGAAAATTATCAGTAGTTGCTTCCCATCTTTCTAGATCATCTGCACTCCAAATTCGTAGATATTTGAGTTTTTGAAACACAATATCTTCATTCAGTGTCCAATTTGTTCCGTTGAATGCACTATCTGCTTTAAGCACCTCAAGATTTGGTAAATTTGCAAGCACATCCATTTCTTCCCAAGGCAATGAAGTATAACCTAATCTCAAATGCTTTAGACTAGGCGCGTAAAAAGCACTAGACAGAATGCATGGACTGTTGTCATCTGATGCTGTTATACTTAACTTTTCCAGCCTCTGTAGATCAATGAGACAATCAACAAAATCAAACCACTCATTATATGTATTAGCACCTCTAATCTTTAACTTTTCTACATTTGGTGTTTTCTTTAGAATTTCTGCCAAAAAAGGCGAGGAATCGAGAGCAAGTGTTTGCAAGTTATTCAGAAACAAAGGTTGAGTTTGTTGATCTCCAATACTAACAGGATTAGGCATATCCATTTGTTCAATATCAACATGTTTTATCTGTGACATTGTCCAAATCTCCGCGGGGAGCTGCACATTTCTCCTTGAATAGACAATCATTGTTTGTAGATTGAACAATTTGGCTAGTGAAGAAGGATCCTCAATTCTTGCATCAACATACCTCAAATGTACAAGTTGACGTATTATAGGAGAGAAATCGTAGCCAATTTCACGTGCATCCAACACCTTAAGTAACTTGAATTCTGAAATACTATCAGGCCAGTGATTCATTTCAGGTACTAGATAAGATCTACCACCTCCCATAAAGATCAAACTGCGAGTTCTAATCTTACCACTCCTTTGACTTGGATGATCGATGAAATAGTCATCAATCAGAAAAGGAATCATCACACGTCTACGATCATTTATGTCTTGTGAGTAAGTAGAAACAAGATCACTATAAGGGAAATGCACTACATTTTCAATTTGAGCTTCTCTTATGCACAACTGCCTAAGAAGATCATGAATTTTGCAAGTTTTAAATCTTCCATTAGGCTTTCGAGTTTTACCCAAAATTAAACTCCTATCCATTAACTCTTGCACATACTCCTCTGCCACAACTTCTAACCTTGTATCGCTTGTTGCCTTAATGAACTGCTCAGCTATCCATGAGCTCATCATCTTCGATACACGAATCTCCATATCTTCAGGAAAACCTCCTATATAGAGAAAGCACGCCTTCAAGTATGGGGGCAAGTAATTATAACTCAAACACAGAATTGCTTGACATTGTTCTAAAACAGAACCATGAAATGAGTTCAAATCTTCCTCAATTTTCTTCCAATTATCATACGTCACGTCTATCTTGCTAAGAAGTCCAGCAATGACAATAATCGAGAGAGGTAATCCTTGACATTGTTGTATGATATGCTTCCCTATTTTTCGTAGTTCTGGAGGACAACGATCTTTTCTGAATAGCTTTTTGGTAAATAGTTTCCAACTATCTTTAAAACTTAGAAAAGACACCTCGCGAGGAGGAAAATCAGGGGAGCTTGCGTAATCAGCAACATGTTTGAGACGAGTGGTTAGTATAATTCGGCTTTTATTGTTATCATTTTGAAATATTCTTCGCATTTGGTCCCAAGCCTCAGTACTCCAAAGATCATCTATGACGATTAGAAATCTCCTACCCTTGAGACTTCTATACACAATAACCATCAATTCATCATTGCTCATTTCTTGATTGTTGACTCCACTAATTGAAGAAGCAACTTCAAGAAGCATTTGTCTCTTATTATATTGTTCAGATATGGTGACCCATGCATGTTTCTCAAATCGATCACGAATGATTGAATTATCAAAAACTTTTCTAGCAAGAGTTGTCTTACCTATACCGCCCATGCCAATAAGTGATATGACTATTAACTCTTTTGTTTGGGCATTGAGGCAATTCAGTATGGCTTTGTAGTCTTTTTTCATCCCAACATACGTCGTTTCCTCTGTTGATGAGAAAGAAGTTGTTGTTAACTCCGTTAATTTGCTTCCACGCTTGTGAAACTCGATCACAATCACTTCTTTTCTGAGAGAATCAAGTTCTGTTTCAACTTGTTGTAATTCTTCATTGAAGAATTTACAAGCCTTTTCGCGATCGTCTTCATTATGAGCTAGAATCATGTTTGTTAAGCATGAATCAACTCTATCTTCTGCTTTGTAGACTACATCTTTGATCTTATTTTCTAAAATCTTGAGATTTTCAATATCATTGGCTTCATTTGTTGTATCCTCAAGGAAAACTTGAAGAGTACATAGACTTTGATAAGAAGATTCAACATGTTGTTGTTGTATACAACTTTCACAAATCAAAGGTGATTTAGCTTGCAAGACTTGCTTAAGAGTTTGCATAAGTGAGGAAATACAAGAATAGGCCATTTTTTTCTCTCTAGAGTTTTTGTGTTTCTTTGTTTTCTTTTTCTATTGTAATAACCACTTGTTTTTGTTAGTCAAAGTATATGAAAGCACATGAATAATATTAATTACTACTAGCTAGCTACTTTTCTTATAAAATCATTTTTCCATGACCAAAGAAAACAAGTTGTGGTGTACGGAGGGAGTTGCTATTATTTTAATCAGATGTTTCAGGTTTTAATTTTAGGTGTGGAAAAATTCTTAATTAAGAGTGTTTCCCCCTGAACGGGACCCCATGCGATGCCAATTTAGAATAGTTGGACTTCATTACGAATACCAGACACTGGATGGGAAATAAAAAAAATAAAAGTCATTAAGGATGTTTAGGTACGAAGGAAAATATTTTTCTAGAATAATTTTTATTGAAAAATAAGTGAATTCGATAAATAAGCAAGAAATGTAATGTTGCTTTCTTAAATTAATAAAGTTTGGTGGATTGACAACTGGTTTGTTGACAAATGCATTAATTTCTCTTCAATAAAACTTTAGGTTTCACACTCACAATATTCTGAATAAGTCTAAACCACACAAACTTTTGACTGATTCAAATTAATGGTACCATTTGTGTGGTGTAGTGCTCATATTATTATTTATTAAATGAACTTCATCAAGTAGTAGTTGACATTTGAATTTATGAACAAAAAACTGATAATAAAATTAAGAAATCAATAAATTAAGAACCTAATCACCTCCTATTTATTCAAAAAACACCTAAAGTAATCTTCAATCATAACAATATCCAACAAAATCTAAATGAAAAGATGACCTATATACTAAGGTCTAAACAATTACTCCTTCTTAGCTTCAAACGCTATCTTTATTTTAAGATTATAAGATATAAAAGTCTTCTTTACTTTTATAAACTTTGTATCAAGTCAAATTAGACAACAATTTGAAACAGAGAAAGTACTTAATTAAAAAAAGGGGGGGGGGGGTACTACTTCTACTTCTACTTACTTTCAAATAATTATGTATCTTACCACTAATTAAGAGTTTCTTACCATACATAGAGGAAGATATACCTAGATACATGTATTTTTGCTATCAAATACACTTTTTAGGGAGAGAGGCGAGCGAGATGGGGGGGGGGGG
>NC_028641.1:2703743-2726792 GCF_001406875.1 Solanum pennellii | reverse complement strand
GGGGGGGGGGAGATGGTCATGTATCACATTACATACGAATCCACTTTGATACAATGTATGTAGAACAAATCACACCCAATTTTGAACCCATGTATCTCTAGATACATGTATTTGGATGTACGAAAATCTGGTAAGATTCGTAATATTGCAACTAAAGTGTATCTATGTTATCAACTTCTAAACTAGTGAAATTTCGGTAAATTTCCTTAAAAGGAATAGCATATATGTGTTTGGGCTCTTCACTTGTAATTGGGCCTCTTTGGCCCTCATACTTGAATACATTTGTACTCTATTTGCTTCTCCCAAAGATCATTAATCAAAGCTTCCCAATATGTTGAAGGTCCTTAGCTACTCTATTTTGAAACATGAAATTTGAGTCCTACAACCAATCCAAGTCTTGAGGCCCATTAATAGAAGAGGGAAGCCTTTAATTTTATATGGGCCTGGGCTTACATTTGTTATAATACTCTCGTCATGTTTGTATGGGCCTACCAAATAAATTTGGGCCAACCTAAATCTCATTCATTTTCACAAAATTTTACCCCAAGTATTTGGACCCAAAACCCCCTCGATTTGAGATTCTTTTTATTTCTATTATAAACGTTAAAACATCTCTCAACGTGTATCTCATAAGTTCTTCTAAGACTACACTGGATATGTTGTTGATGTTGTTTCGTAAGTTCTCTTTATTAAAAAAAAAATCACGCGGAAACGTAAACCTATCACGATTCCCCATAATAATATATTTTTTCTTAATTATATTTAACAACAACTACATACAAAATAAACTATGGGTTGTATTTTTTTGTATTATATACATAATAAATGTTAATTTTTTTAGCCAATAAGTCATGAAGCATTAACTATTGCACAGTCATTGTAGTCAGTAATAGGGGGACCAAAATAGAACTCTTATGTTTAATTTCATTCCTTTTCTGTGACCACTTTTAGGTGTATTATTGTATTTAAATATATGTATCACAGAATGAATAATGAAGGGAAAGCACATGAACAGGTCCAGGTATATACATTTATTTTATAGCAAAATTATCATCCAAGACTTGTGGATAAGAGCCAAATGACCAATTCAATTATTACTGTATATATTATATATATCATGTATTTATTTGTGGCCACAAATCAAAATTGGACCACAAACCACATCAATTTCACATTCAGTTTTATCACATACACCAAGTTTGCCATAAATGCAAAGTAAAAAATGTCTTTTCTTTTGTCTTAAAGTATGCATATTTTCTTTGGTATTGATAATAATTAATATTATGCTATAGAGATTTATGATACACAATAATAAAATTAATCGAACCTCAACATAAAAATCGAGTAAAATAATTCTTTCGCTCTAGCTTTATAGTTTAGAACTCACATATCATTCACTTAGAACACCTATAAGATAAGACGATCAACATGTAAATAATTGAATCCTCACCTATACAGTATAGTTCGACTTGAGATATTGTTCATACATTCAATAATATAATCTCCTTCAAACTAAGGCCCAATCGAGTCACAAGTCATTTTTCATTTTAAACAATCTTATACTATAAATATAACTTTCAATCTTTTCAACTATTAATATCAAACTTTATTCGCTTAATACCCTAACCGTTATACCTCACAAGATTTGGAACTTTCTTGTACTCGTGACAAAAGTTATGAACCAAACTCAAATTGGTCAGATTTTTTTATTTTTTTTTTTAAAAAAAGTAACAATGAATAAATGACTATATACATATAGATATACACTAGGACCTATCATACCATTCTTGGTCCTGCAAATAAATACAATCTTACAAAAAACAGTCCCACATGGCTACACATAAATTGCCAGATATTCATTTTTGCTTTTGGTCCAACTCTTTTAAGTGTACTAACAAAATACCCCAAAACAGAAAATGAAAGATTGTAAATGTAGTCAATTTTCTACATATATAATATGATACTATAGCCAAAAAAGTTCATCACATAAAGATTGTTATTGTTACATCATGTGCATGCAGTGCCAACTATTTTTTGGGACCAAAATAGACCAACCAGTGATAGTGAATACTTTAACACATTTTTTTTTTACATCATTTGTGAAATTATAATTACTTTTATAAAAATGAGCAAATAAGAGAAGGTGTTATCAATTAAGAAATTGTTTGGTTTACAAACAAAGTTAATTAAGTATTATATTAGTCTTGAGATTATAATCGCGATAGATAATCTCATGATCTTATAATTTTGACCTAGTTTTAACTAATACCCACAATTTATACTCGATAACCTCCTAATTCCTATAACCAAACGCCCACAAGGGAATAACATGTAGCTTGCACAATGCAGGGACGGAGTAAGAATTTCAATTAAGGGGTGTCGAAGTATAAATAAATACAATCGTGTAGAAGTCAAAAGAAGGCATATTTTTACCTAGTACGCACAACATGATTTTCCAACAAAGGAATGTCGATCGACATCTCTCTGGCTCCGCCACTGGTACGAGGTGCATCAAGAGTCGATATTTCAACATTTAAGGATATGATCTAATAGTCAATAAACTAAGTATATGAATTGTGAAAAATCGGTGTTTCAATTTCACCAAACACAAACTGACAATTTCTTCCTACTATTAAAGCTTTGATGATACAGTTACTCAATATTTATGTCAATACGCAAGAGATTGACAACAATACACCAGAAATTGATTCGAACATCACAATTATAAAAAAAAATTCACATCCAAACCTTCAACAAAAGGTTTAGGATGTGTTGTCAAACCAACACTCAAATAATTTAAAGTCTAGCCAATTGATGTCTCTCTCAAATTCTCAAAAATGGTCCTAAAAATCAACCCATGTCTGTAGTTTAAGCTACATAGATTGTGACACTTGTTTCCTATCTCTTTCTCACAAAAAATTACTTACTCCATCACTATATATCTCTATATCAAATCATTTATTTTATTACTTATTTGTTTGCTTACATTTATTCTTATTTAAACTATACCTTAGATTTTTCTATATATATGTCCAACTTCAACTTGTATCTATCATCATTGTTGTTCCCATTTTTAATCTTATATTTAATTATAAAATACCTTGAACTAGTTTGTTTTTTTTTAATTAAAATGTATTTTATAGTGACAAGTCCACATAAAAGTCATACTAAAAGATAAGCATATACATGAAGGGATAGACTTTGTTATAACTGACGTTGTTTTAACTTTGAGTTTTGAGTCTTGAAATATAAAATTATGATTATCAAAAACTTCTATGTTTATTAATATATGAGTTATTCAAAAAATTATTGTCGAGCTTCATTTATCTTGAAGTTTCGTATGTCCATCCAAAATGGCTTGGGCTTATCCGTCATGACTGATATAATTTTTGTTTTTATTTGTGTTAAGTCCTGAAACGTGAATAGTTTTATCTTATATATCAAGTTTGTGATAGGAAGAATCATGATTATTAGAGCTTTTAATATGTGTTAACTCATGAATTTTTTGAAAAATTATCAAACATTTTTCTATGTATGGGTTAAAAGTGAATTGGATAAAATTAGTTGACATAGTTAAAAATGGAATATATGTAAAAGAGTGGTGAATTTCTTAAGCTTTTTTTAAAAAATAAATAAATAATATATTATTAGAATAATTTGAAGAAATTCTTTTTAGCAGAGGTGAACGTAGCCTATTAGTCATTGGTTCATCATAAATTCACTCTCTTAGAGAATTTTATTCATCTCACATATAATATGGAGAATTTGGAATATATTAGCACTCATATTTAAGAATAAAGAACAAAGATTTAATTGCAAATGAAGTATGAATCTAAAATACATTATTAAATGTAAAGCTATACTAAATCAACAGATCATAAATCATGACTTCTAAAACATTTGTGAATATAAAAAAAATTACTTTTGACACGTATCAAAAAACTTACGAAGAGAATCCATAATGCTTCACACAAATGCTCTACATTTAATATAAGATCTGAATCTATAATTTTAACGAATAGTATACTTAATGCCTACTAAATTTCAATTTTAGATTTATCTTTACTGCGTATAGAATCTAATTTTTTTTTTAACTATATAAGATATATATTTAGTTATGTCAAATCGTTACAATTAGAAAGATGGGCTCCTTAATGAGAATAAATCCATGCACACGAGGACACAATCATATGTTTGTTTTCTCTTTGGAATAACATTAACCATTCATTAACTTCCAATATTTTTAGCCATTGTTTTTTCTTTAATAATAGTATCGAAATTAATTAACATTGTCCATTTTCTTCCTACCTCTTTCACATGATGTGATTCCTTATCATAAATAACTACATATATAAGTTACATAAGTCAATTATACAAGTTTTGTTATTAAAAAAAAAGTCGCGTCGAAAGTACGAAGTTAGATTGAAAAGGCTCAAATATGCCGTTGAATTTTTAGAAAAGGCTCATTTATGGCATCAGTTAAAAGTTTGGCTCATTTATGTCATTACCGTTAAGGAAAAGGTTCATTCATGTCATTATTTTTTAACGGTGGTTTTGTATAACCATTTTTGACACGTGGTCAATTATGATTCGGCTATGTCATCAAGTTTTTAATAGAAATAAAAAAAATCAATTTTTATTCAGAATTTTGAAATTTTTTATTAAAAAGATTGATGACGTGACTGAGTGATAATTGACCACGTCATCAATTTTTAAAAATAAATAATAAAAAAAACTAATTCAATTTCTTTTCAGAATTATGATTTTTATTTTAAAAAATTGATGACGTGGCCGAAGTATAATTGGCCACGTGTCGAAAATGATTTTGCAAAATCATTGTTAAAAAATAATGGCATGAATGAGTCTTTTCTTTAACGGTAATGACATAAATAAGCCAAACTTTTAACTGATGACATAAATGAGCCTTTTCTGAAAGTTCAATGGCATATTTAAGCCTTTTTCCTATTATTTTTTTTAGTTTTAAAGATTAACTTTGATCCTTCTGATCTGACTCGTCCTAAAATTGAACAATATGGATAAATTGCACGAGTAAAAAATGTATTAGTTAATTTAGAGACACCAAAGAAACAACATGGAAGCTTTTTTTAATAGGCTAGGATTATGATTGATCAAGATTTATAAATAAACACTTCGATATCAACATATATCACATGTTTAAAGTTGTAAGTTAAAATAAAAAGTGGAGGCTATGGCTATTTTTGCTTGATTAAAGAAAAAGAAGAGTTAGCTTGTACCTAAAAGCATAAACATTCTCCCCAAATTAAAGAATCAAGAATTTGAAAGAACTTTTTTCTTTCTTTTTTAAGGTAGAATATTTGAGAATAAGGAAAATATAATTGTATTTACTTAATATATGTTGGAAGATACATAGAAATGAATATAAAATATTCTATCATCCTTAATCGGCAGTCTCGAGTTCGTGTTTCACCTTTGTTAGAGAGTGCTTTACTCTTAATGTGAGGCTTTCAAATTTAATCAGACTTTAATATAAATACCATACAGACCGAGCAAGAAAAAATTAAGGACTAAGTCATCTCCAGCCACTCAAAGTTGTCCGCATAATTCATTTAGACACCTCAACTAATTCTTGTGTCAATTGAACACTTTATTTGTTCAAAAGTTATTCCTATTAGACACAAAATGCTGACATGGCAAAAAACGTGTAATTCACTTTCCTTGAGCGCGTTAATTTATTAAAAATAATATTTTTCTTTTTTTTCTCTTAATTTATACCCCTAAGTTAATTTTTTTTAAGAAAATTAACAAAAAAAGAAGAAGAACAGTTGTCTTCTTCTTCTTCCCTATTTTTGTCTTCTTCTTCTTCCCTATTTCTATCAATCCCACCCCACCCCACCCCAACCCCCATACCCATACACCAGTGGTTATTTTCTTCCCCCATCATTCTAATGATTTCAAAATTATTAGTATCAGTGGTTATCTTCTTCCCTCACCATTCTAATGGTTTCAAAATTCTTAGCATTTTGTTTCATTTATAAATTTTTCGAAGAGATTCTTTTCCCCATCTTTCTCTACCTAAAAAACGAGATGAAGTAAAAAATTATAATTAAAAAGAAAGCTGATGAAAAAAAAATTGTCGGGATAAAAATGGAACTGTACAGGGAGGGGAGGGTAGCCATTAATGGAGTTAGAGGAAATGTATGTTTTGTTCCCGTTGAAGGCAGGGAAGTTTAGGTTTTACTCTTTTTTTTTACTTTAAAATAATTTTTATTTTTTTTTCTTTATAATATAATGTTTAAATAATTTTTTGGATTAAAAAATAACACATGTCATTATTTGATTGGTCAAATTGACATGTCAGCGCGATTGTATTTCACACATCCTCTATTTTTTGTTTATTCTCGAAATGTTCAAATGGTTCAAATTCAGAATGGTTAAAGTGTTCAATAGGTAGTACGTCTAGTTGAGGTGTCTAAATGAATAATCGGGACAAGTTTAAGTAGCCGCATATGACTTTGGCCAAAAATTAAATATAAACATCTTTCATGTAATTCTAAAAAGAGGGTAGGGACATGTTTGGTATGTATCAAAATCTCCACCACACATATTCTTTGCTAGGTAGGAAAATTAATTAGCTCTGCCAAAAAAAAAAAAAAAAAGTGGGACATAAAAAAAGAGGAAAATGAAAAGAGAAGCAATTAATCAAAGGGTGTATTATTCCATCCTCCATTTCACATAAAAACAAGGAAAAAGCCATAAAATGAGTAACCACAAAAGTCCACAAAAGTCTCTGCCAAACTTCATTCTCACCCCATATATATGTTTAATAAATATAGGTCCCTCCCTACCCTTAGTTGGGCCTTTAATTATCTTCTCCGCTCCAATTTAACATGATATCAGAGCAGATAAATATTTTCAGACCGAATTTTGCCATCATATATTCATATGAGGCGATCACACACTTTTACATACTTTAACATATGTTATATTAAAACTCGATTAAAATTTCGATAGAAGTTTTGTCATAAATTCGCTCGTTAAAGGTGTTTACAAAGAATTTTTAATTGAAAAACGTTTATAAAAATTTAACTGATTTTCAATATATTCCAACAAATATTTCGAATGCATAACTTATAAAATATTATTTAGTATCTCTTTATTAGTATTAAAAGATTGAATCCGTCAAGTCTAAATTCTGAATCTGACTTTTATACATTCTACTCCACCCCACAAATTGGAATAATACCATACATGTCAATATATGCATCACTTTTTCTCTCCCAAAACCCTAATATATCTCATGCACATGTCTACAGCATGGGCAGACACATGAAAATGGACCCATTCTTGTCTTTGCTCACGTGTGAGTGTGAGATTAATTTGTATCTACACATTGTATAATAATGTATACCATGATAAATGATTGTGTGTGTATAGATATCAACGTATATATAGTGTATATAATATGCATGGTAAGTGACTTCAATATAATGTCAAAATTGTTTATATAAGATTATGTAATTGTTACATTTGATGTCGTATATATGTATTTGTAAATTGCAATGACTTACTACTATATCAATTAGTTGGACATGTTGAGCATTTTTCTATGAGAAAATTTTGATACATCGCGTTTAGATTTTGGATATATCGCTCAACGTCTTGATATATCGCTTTTTAATTTCACATATATTATTTTAGGTCCTGATATATCGCGTAAAGTGATATCTCCGAAAATAAGAGAATATAAAGAGTTTTATAATTTTTCAAATGGAACAATTTTTTTTAAAAATATGGTAAAGTAAGTTATGTACCTAGGTAACTTTCCATATATTTATTATCACCTAAAGTGGCTAAATATATATGAGTAGTGTACCCATTTAAGATGTTATGTTTTTGGAAATTATTCCCTTCCACCCTCCCCCACCAATAGTAACAAGTCATTATTAATTATTATAACATTAAAATGAAGACGTTAACATTTTCTTCATTTAGACTAGGGCGGTTCAAAATTAAATCGAAATCAATAATTTGAATCGAAAAATATACTGATTTATCAGGATTGAGTTATTAGTTTTAGCGATTTTGATAATGATTTTGATTTCTTTTATTATCGGGTTATCAGTTCTTATTTAAGGTTTTTTCTTAACTGGTTAACCGATAACCTGATAGTAAATTAAATATTTATATTTAATACAATTTGTTATATAAAATCCTTAACTTAGAATTTGGTTTCCTACTTTTATTTTTAGTTGTCTTGAACAATTGATTATTCTACAATGTAAAAGTGTTTGATTTTGAGGAAGATGTAACTTGTGAACTCATGTGATGGTTTATTTGGTTTGTCACCTTATTTCTAAGTGATTTTCAATATATATTTTTTGTGTCAAATCTTAATGGTTAAATAGATAATCCAACCGATAACGATCAAAAATCGATAAACCAATAACCGATTAGTCAATATCTTAATGGTTCTATAACGGTTTAGCATCTCTACAATCGATAACAAATAAGCCAAATCGATAAACTTTAAAACCGAACCGACTGATAGGCAACTCTAATTTAGACTACGAAAATATGACTCGTTAGACTCATTTAAATTTGTGCGGATTAATTATCATCCATTTTAACATGTTCAAATTCAAAGTTATAACACTATTTTATAGGTAGAATTAAGTTTGCTCCGACTTACACATGTCTTCATGCTAATCTTTTCTATATCGCGTTTAATAAAATAAAATATGTACGATCGATTACATCAAATTGATTCATATATTAAACGAACAAAAACGAGACAACAAAAAGGGCAGAAGAACATGATATAGTAGCTGGCTAAGAACATAATAATTTTGTCCAAAACAAAGTATTATGGTGAGAGGGCCACAAATGTCTCCAACTCTAAAAAAAACACTACAAATAACAATTTCCTTAATCATCAAATAGTTAATTATATTATTTCTAAAGGGAAAAAAAAATCAAAGTTTGAGACAAACAATAGTGGAATAAAGGGATACAACAAATGGAGGTGTTCGAATTTTCTAGCTTTCTTGCTGGCTATCATGTCTTGTAAACTTAGATTGATTAGTTCCCTCAATATTGACAAGCAAATCAACTAACATTATGTTTGGTTTTTTCATGCATATAGTATAAGGTACGACGTGATAGAAACACACATGTATGTTTGCTTTTGCAATTGATGAGTATTATAACTGTGACATGTTCTGATCAATCAAATATATATATTTATCGTCGAGCTCAATATGATTGAGAAATGGTTAGAATCTTAATAGTTGATTAGTTGGTTTGTTGCTCGAGCTTATTTCACTGTGATTGTTCGATTCCCACACCTTGTAATCCGCCTCCTTGCCCCCAATTTTTGTTTTATAAAAATTATTTAAGAGAAGTATTGGAAATGATCCTAAACATGTATGACGTGAATTATTAGTTTCATCTCTAAATTATTGACATCCTTAAAACACACGCCCTTAATCTACTTGACTAATCAAACTTTAATGCACCCCTGATCTTGCCATATAGGTGAAATATACCTTGAAATTCTTGTTAAGTTTAGGGGGGTTTTCAACACCCCTCATCTACGAGAGCTTGGGACCACTTGTTATGTCATGTGGCAGATCAGGGGTGTATTTAATTAGTTTAGTTAGTCAAGTGAATAAGTGCGACGTCAATAGTTCAAGGACAAACTTAACAATTTACGCAAGTTCAGAGGTGTTTTCAATACTTATATCAAAATAAATTGATGGATGGTTCAAGTCGACTAATCAAATGATTGAATCGATGATACCATGTAAAGATATGACACCTGCCCTTAGTAAACCCCAAAAGCTAGTTGGCCGGAGGATTGCCCAACTCCATATAAGGAGACCACCAATCCATTCCTCAACCACTGTGAGACTTCTAGTTACTCTAACACCACTTTCCCTTCACGCCCAGGCCCAACTGGAGCGTGGATCAGGAGCCGAAATAGAATTGAACATGACTCTGATATCTTATAAAAATATAGCACCTCGATCTAACTTAACCCTAAAAGTTAAGAGGAGGATTGTCTGGGTAGAGATCCCCTCTAACATAAAATACCTTTCCTAGTGAATAGAAAAGATAGATTTGATACATATAATTGTTAGGGCTATTCAAAACTTATGAATTCTATTATACTTTATAATATAAGTTAATAACGTCTATTTCTTTGCAAAATATTGCACATCGAATATGGATGGTATAATATATAGTTTGACCACATGAAAATAATTTAAAATTGTTAGAATGTCATAGATTCTTTTTTTTTTTTTTTGGTTAACACATGATAAGCTTAAAACACATGGTATAATATCTTCAAATTGTTTTTAAGTCTTGGGCAAGGAAAAAGAAAGCCTAACAAATTATATACAGTAATTAATGTCAATTTCATTGAAACTATTTTGGTCAACGATGATGACAAAATCTTGTATTTTCAAACTTTTCTTTCATTTTCAAAGCAACTCTCTAGGTGTAATAATATTGACTCAAATTAATTAATTGCTAGAATAAAATATGTCATTAGAATGTTTTATTACTATTTACTGTTAAAAAAATCTTTGAAATTGATTTTGACTAGAAAATTAGATATAAAGACAAACTAAGGTGCCTAAATTCTTAGATTTTAATAATTTTGACGAGCTTTTGAAATTTTTTAGTGATAATAGGGTCCCATTTCTAAAATTGATCAAATGATGTGTGATTAAACACTTCTAGATTTAGAAATATGAATTAAGATTGATAGTAACAAAAAAAAATGATTACATTAACTTTGTTTTTTTTTTTTGCTTCTTTGAATAATATGTTCTCATTTTATGATCAGAGAAAATATTCTTATACGCAAGCATTTTCATTTCGACACCTTGATCAAATAATCTTAGATACTCTGTATCGTTCTTTATCTTTCAAGACGTAAGTACGAAGAAAAACACATCAAGAAAGAAAAAATTAAGATATTAATTTCTAGATTTTTTATTTTTTTGTAAAAAAGAATTTATATAATTAAATATAAATTGTCCATTGAAACTAACAAACAACACTAACAGTAAATTATAAATATTTTTTTACTCTTTATATAAACCTTCTGATTAAGTCCTTAATATGAATAATATTTTTATTAGAAAGCGTTTTATTTTTTACACTAAAATTTTGAAGGTATGAATGTTCCCTTTCCACTTGTTGAAGTTAGATTGAATGGTATGTCTCTTATCTTTTTTTAATTGTCTTTTGGTAAAAAGAAATAATTAAAAAAGTCATTTTGGTGGCTAATTTTTAAATAGTTTCTTTTTTAAAAAAAAAAAAAGTTATAGAGAAAAAGGACAAAAGTTCAATATTTAGAAAATTGAAGACAGTGCTTCTCCATTTGGGGAAAGAGCTTTTGGTTTCACCAAAATATTACTATTAACTAGGAGAAAAAAATATAAGAGCTTAGTATTAAGTAAAAATAAATAAATTGGGGTATCACTTATCGAGACCACAATATCTTTATTTTTTATGTCAAAGAAAATCCTGTTTTGATCTAATCTTGATAACATCAACAAAGTAAAAAGTGAATTTTTTAAATATAAAAGACTAATTGAAATTTTCGATATCAAATTTTTATAAATAGATTAATTGAGGTTTTCGACATTTTAAATTTATTTAAAGGAGAAAGAATTTTAATAAAATAAGAGTATTTCCTAAAGTAGACAGATAAAAATACGATATCATCAGAATTAAATTTCAATCACTATATTTTACGATGTATATAATAGTTCACTCACATTAATCTAAGTTAATTGTGTGCTTGTAACAACACTTGAAAGGATAATATACAATTTACAATATCACTAAATTAAACACTATATTCATCTCATGATATGTACCATATTATTTGATTAAGGATGACAGAATTTTATCGAGATCGATTCATAGGAGGAAGAGACTACAACCCACGTTCTCTATCCTTTTCAAGCCACGTCACTAATTTTTTTTTTATTTACCGTCGTAATTTATGGTAAAAGATTAATTTCATAATCTCATAGGGTTGTGGTAAATAAAATAAAAAAAATTGTAGAGTAAATCGAAGTGTTTGGGAGGAAAAAAAATGCAAAAAAAGTAGTGCATGTGCCCCCTAATAATAGGACAACGTAATATCAACGTCTTTTAGATTGAGAAGAATGTTGTGCTACGTGACATTTCTATCTTGAAATTTAAACAATCTCAATCTACTACTATTCACAACTTTCATGAGGGATAACATTATCCCGCTGGCATGACGAAATTGGTGTAACATGTGATATTTCGTAAAAAAAAGGTTGAAAAATAATTTTCTTTGCTAATGTCTTCTAGTCATATTCATTGACATTAGATTATTACCATCACTTATACGGTATGCGAGTTATTGCATAAGAATGAATTTATCCAGTACACATTGAGGAATTACGGTTGTGGATTTTAAAAAATAAGATAAAAGTATTAAAAGCACCTTTAAATTTGACTATAGTTATTAGTTTCGTCATCGAACTATTAATGACCTTAAAATATCCCTCTAGTTGATTTACTGAACTTTAATACATCGCGATCTTACCATGTGAGTGAAATACATTTTTAAATTCTCGCTAAACTTAAAGATGTTTACAATAATTCTCTCGATTTTTTATTTAAAAGCATCATGCTCTTATAAGAGTTTGAGACCACTTATTATGCCATGTGACAGATTATAATATATTTAAATTTAGTTAATCAGATAAAAAAGTGTTTAAGAGAAATAGTAAGATGTGAGTAAGTTGGATGATGATAGTGTTATGCCTTAAGCAGCCTATCTTTATTTCTTTCTTTCTCTATCAACTTTGTGTAAAGATAGAGAGTATCACAATGTAATTAATTAGCATGCTAGTTAATTTACACCTAGCTAGCTAATGACATAATTAAAGACACCATAGCTTAAGAGCTCATGAACTATTTTTAGTTGAATATGACTTTTTCAACATTTCAACATTATGAAAATGAAAAAAGTAAGACAGCTTTTGAGGTGATATGTTCATTGTATTACAACCCATGCTTGGGTTAGGAGTAGGGTAGGATTATGGGCACATCGATCAATATCATCATCATGTTCATTGCGTATCATTTTTCTTTTTAGTTTCTCATTCGATGTTCAATATTTATTCTGTGATTTTATTTCTAGATAGCCGCCCCTTTCTCTCTTTTTACAGCCTCGTGGACGGACGATAGAAGGGAAGTTACAGAACGGGGCAGTGAAGGTTCTTTCATTTTCAGGATTTTAACTTAAGATTTCAGTATCAAGATGGAGTCAAAATTTTAACGAAGAAATACGTTTTTAAGTGTTAATAACTAAGTTCGAGCAAGCATGTATCCATTTTAGTTTCGTTTCTCCAATGTCATTTTCCCTTTTCATACTTATTTAGTTATTTTGATATGTTGTAATTGAATCATCAAGGTTTTTCGAGACTTTTTACCTTTACGGTGTAAGAAGATATGTACACTATATCCTTCTTAGACCTCACTTGTGAAATTTCATATATGTTATTGTTTGTTTGTTGAGCAAGCCGGAATCTAAGCTTCTCCTTACGCACATATATTTGATAACATATAAAAATATCATATTCATCTCATCATAATCTTCGTGTTCACAATCATTATTTCGACAATATAGAGATCAAAAGCACTTTTGACTCATGCAGCTTTGTGCTCTCTTTTCTTTTTCTCTTTGTATATGAGTTATCTCACGTTGCTCTCAATTAAAGCCCCCACACCTAAAGTGCTTTGTTGCCAAATTAAATAAATAAATAAAAAGTTGTTAATTGCAAAGATCCATTGTAGCCTTAATAGGGAAAATAAAATAAAATTTAATTTCAAAGATCCACCCAATGTTTCCTCTTCCTTTTTTTTCCCTTTTTTATAAAGAACAACTCTTTTAGCATCTAATGCTACTTTTTTCTTTTGAGGTGAAAATTCTTAACTTTGAATGTGAAATGTCTCTCTTTTTTATGAATACATCATTTTCATATTCCAATGGCAAGAAACATGAAATCTTTTTTTTTTAATATAACACGACAAAAAATAATCAGATATTCTTACTGAGTTAAAATAAATATAAACTGGTCTATTGATTTCACGACTAGAACGTGTAACATGAGATCTTTTTGGATAGTCTTTAAGAATCTAAAGTAATTTACAATGGAAGTAAACAACTAGCAAACCAAACTATTACAATAATTACCTGAGTAAATAAATAAATACACACGGTACGATTGGTTAATTAAACAAAAAAAAGGTACTAAAAACCTAACATTAAAAAGTCAAAATCAATTTGAATTTCTACTAATTGACAATTTTTTTTTCAAATTGATAATTCACACGCGTAATGATTATGGGAAAGAAAATATAGACTATAGATTATAATTAATCTTCCCTTTTGCTTCCATGTTTTGCTCCTTCTTGTCTCCTCTTTTTCTAAATTTTGCAACATTTTTGATATTTTTTTTTCTTCAAATGGAGGCTTCAAAAACTAATTTAAGTCAAATTTCTTGTCCTAATGCTCCAAATATCTGGGAATTTTCATGAGTAATTTTAATTAATTCTCATCCCATGAATTAATTAAACCATTAATGATTCCCACTATTTTTTCCCTCCTTTCTTCACTTGACATATATTCTTATAATCCAAGAATAATGTAGTACACTAATGTAATTGGCAACGCTATCAACATCCCGAAAATAACCCTGAAATACGAAGAAAAAATTTATAAATTATTGCACGATTATATATGTTGTAATGTAATTTAACCTGTTATAATATATCGAGAAATAATTTTACTTACGCAGTACTAAGAATAGCTGGATGAACATTGTACTCCTTAGCAAACACAAATGGGACAATCCCTTGTGGCAATGCAGCCTAAAATTCAATATACCAAATTATTTTTTAAAAAAAATAAAAATTGAACCAACAATTTTGATGCAACATTTAATAAAATAGATAATAAATTTGTCATTTCATGGCCACCAAAAACTATATATTAAAAATTAATGGCTATATGGATAATATTTTTTTACCTGTACAATGGCTACATGAAGAAGAGTACCACGAAGCCCAACAGCAATTGAAGCAGCAGCCATAACTGCTGGGCCAGTTAGAAACCTTACAGCCATTGCAAATGTAGCCACTGTGTTACCACATGCAATGATTTTTGGTTGAAGAGCCATAAACAAACCTACACATAAATTCATCGTGACTCGTGAGTTTAACTGAATCCGTTACTTTTAATTATACAAATGAAACAATATAAGTTCAATTCTTGTGCTTTTTCGATCAACAAGCTAATTAAGATTCTGAATCTATCTCTGACGTATTTAGATAGCTATTGAAACTTCTTATATTAAATTTCAACTACTAGTAACCAAACCAATGATTAAGTCAAGTAAGGACCCCACGATGACTATGAGTTTGATAATATAACTACCCTATTAATACTACCATTGGATTTTGATGGTCAAAATTGTAAAACTTAACGTACTAGAAATGGTTTAACATATGAAAGAGAAAGCAAGGTACAGTAAATAGTTTGAAAAATATAAATGCTATGTCTGATAATACTAGTTTCAAAATTTTGTATCACATAACTATAATTTTTCTACAAGTTTAATAAAACTATTGATGATAAGAATAATTTTGTTCGAATCTCGATACGATTTACTTACCCAAGCTAAACATAGCCATTCCAAGACCAGCATCAGAGAGAATGGAGATTGACTTCTCTATAATTTTGGGCATATGCACATGCCATCTAAAAAACAAACAAACAAAATAACTAATTAATTGATGGACAAATTTTAAAAATTTCCCCACTAATCAACTAAAAATGTATGAGAAAGTTAAGAAAGTAATTAGTTTTTTAAATCCATCATAATTAGCTTACCTGAATGAGATTAGAGACCAAATCAGACCAATGAGGCTCGAATATGTGTTTGGGTTACGAATAAGCTTACGCCAAACCATGATTAAGATCAAACGAGTCATAACACTAGCCGGAGGCATCTGTTTTCCCATACCAGCGTCTTGTCCTCCAGCGAGTTTAGGGTGTAGCTCCGATGTAGAGCTAGACCCCAGTTTAGTCAGTCCAGTGGGTCCCTCTTTTTCGCCTTTATCTTCATCGCCATCTTTTCCACCACCATTGGCACCTCCAAAAGTGAAATCCTCACCACCAAATTCCCCTGTTTGCGGAATGGCTTCAAATATAAAATTATTTAAATATATATTAAAATAATATTAAGACACCTTGTCTAGCGAATTTGCTTTTTTTAATATATAATATATATTTAAATAGTTTATATTCCGAGTTAATTAGTAAAAAATAAAGAAAGCTGTACCTTTACTATCTCCATTTTGAGTGTGATCAGAAACCAACATTCGAATTTCTTTAGCTCCATCGGATCGACCCGATTGTTCGTTGGCACTAAAATCATTGCCACCGAACACATGGAGGCCACCGGCCTCCGACACCGGAGAATTACTCGAACTCCATACAAACATGTGAAGTTCCTTAGCATCATGATTATTAGCTTTAGCATTTGGCTGTTGGTGCTGCTGCTGTTGCTGTTGTACTTCCTGCTTCTGCGTTTGTACATTTGGCTGCTGAGGTTTTGTGCTTTTAGGCCCTGCGGATGCAATTTCGGGGTTCGGGGCAGGATAAGATCCCGGCGCAGGCTGCTGCGCCGGAAAGTACCCGAACCTCGGGGAACTCTGAACTAGACCTCCCGGAGCACAGTTTTCTTCGAAATTAGACGGTCTCGGGGTCGGACCCCGAGACGATTGTACAGAATACATATCTGCAGGACCAAAATTGGATAATCTTCCTCCGGGAAATCCCATCATTGAGTAAAAATCATTATGATTAAAATTAGACCCTCGAGGAGTCGGATTTCTCGAAGAACTGAGACTGTAAATCTCAGCTCCGGTGAGATTCGACGGCCGATGGTCCATAGCAAACGACCTCCGGGACGCATTTGATTTTCTCACAGTAACATGCAGTTTTCCATCTTGACCAATTTCAGCATCTGTTTCGAGAAAATCATGTCCATCTAGAGATACAACATCAGATTCAACTTTAAACGAAACAATTGAAGCAGCAGTCTCTGGAAATTGCTCCATTATAAGCATTTTCGCACCGCGATATTCGAACAAAAAAAGCAAAAGTGTGTACCAAATGATGCACTGCAACACCACTACTTGTACCATGAGACTACCAGAGTACTCACCATACATAGCAATTAACAAAGGAATACCCATCACCAATGTATTTGGTAGTGTTGAAAGAGAAAAAATTGTAATACTCCATTCAAGGCTACCATTTTTAGTTAAATTAGCCCATAATGAAAGTACAACAAGCATAATTACTTTCTGCAGTGAATCCGCCGCAATGAAACGGAAATTCATCTCATATGGATTGTTCATAGCTATGAAATGAAAAGACAACAAAGGAACTGCGAAAATAGCTACGAATCTGTTGATCCCCGAACATTGATCGGGAGAAAAGATCTTCCACCAACGAACAGAACCATAAGCTAATATCATAGCAACATACAGAGGAACAACTGCTGTTAACACAACATACAGATCGTGCCAAGTGATCATTTTCGCAAAAAAAAAAAATTTGTCAAATCGAAGAAGAAGAAAAAACCGTTATTTAACTGCAGGCAGCACTGTGTGTATTGCAGTTGATACTGCAGTACTGGTGCAGAAGAATTCTGCAGCAAATTGCAGAGAGAGATTAAAAAGGACTGATGAGAAATTAAAGTGTTTTGTTTTTCTTTTCTTTGGTGGAAGAGGAAAGAAGAAAAAGGAGTGAAATTACATGAAAGGTGTAAAATGTGGAAGATTTATATATAGGGAAGAGAAGTGAGGGTACCGATAGGATCATCCAAACCCTCTTCGATACAAAGTTAGTTAACTTTCACAAATTTTATTATTTTAAATTTGAATTACTTAAATTTACGCTAATTTATAATATTATATTATTTATCATATTTTGAATCTCAGATGTATAAATCTCGTATTCAATTTGTGTGTCTAATTATCATACAAAATTAAAAATCATTAATTAAAGAGCATGTTTGATTTAAATAATATTACTAAAAGTGTCATTAATTAAGGTAAAAAATCACATTTGTACGAACTATTATTCAAATACATGCATATATTTTGTTAGATACATATATATTTAATTAGATATATTGATAAAAAAAAAACTAGATACATATACTTTTAAGACTCATAGTATGTTGTATATACTACATGCGTAAATCTCCAATACGTGTGTGTGTTTATTCATATACATATACACTTAATTAAATATACTGAAAAAAAATACATTATAATCTTAACTCAGTAAATATTTTGTATATATCAATAATGTGCCGAATACGTCAATAATTTCAATCTGATCCAAAAATTCTCTTTCTCATCTTCTTCCTTGTTAAGGTTTATCAAAACTACTGCATAAACCCTCTTTTCATTTGCAACAAATTACATGTTATCCTTTTCTTTTCTTTGTCAAGGTTGTTGTATTTTTGAATTTTCAAATATAAGCGGTTAAAAATATAAAAGTTTGCAGTAATAATTTTCATGTCATTTTTTGAGCAACAATATACAAATATTCTTCTTAAATTACTAACCATGAAGGAAAATTAGAACTCCAAATCAATAGAATTCTACCTTAACTTTTAAATATTAGAAGACAAAATAAATTGAAATTTATGATAAATACATGACTTTGAAAATGATTAAATAGACATAAATATCAAATTGTTAATGATTTAATGGTAAAATTCGTAGTTAAGAGAAGGAAGAAAGAGATAAAATGATGGTGGAGAGGGAGATTGACGAAAGAGAGCGAGAATTAATTTAAATTTTAGCTTATAATTTCAAGTTTAAATCTTAAACACTATATTTTTATTTTTTAAATCTCTTTCTATAAATATTCTGAATACGCTACTGAACACGGTGAATGAACTTTGGAACTTTGGTAACTAATATTTTAAGAGGAAAAATTGAGTTATTTTTGGGACCAGTTAGAATTTTTTTGAGATGAGATATTGATAAAGAAAGAAGTTAAGAAAAAAGGGGTTATTTTTTTGGGGGGGTGGGGTAGGGTGGGGTGGGGTGAGTTGGTTACAAGTTGACCACATAGTATGGTTAGATTAAAGGGACAAGGGCTTGCATGTCTTTTTTATATTTTATTCAGATACGAAATTTATATTAGAGTTTTGATTAATTAAAATTTACGTACTTTACGTTTAATTCATCAAAGGAGAATCACTTAACTAAATTTTTTTTCGTAATTAAAATTTAAATTCAAAATCTTTTAATTTAAAAATAAAAGAATCGTATCTATCTCTTTTGGAGAGTTTGCATGTAATATAATAGGGAACGTGGCTAAGTATATGATGGGCCTTTAGTTTTATGAGGACGTGGACAACTTTTCTTCTCTATATATATATATTTTTTTTATAGCTTTTTTATTGTATAAGCAAAATTTTAATTTGGAGTATCATTTTGATATTATAAATAGTAATTTAGACTTTTCATTTTAACTTTCGGTCAGAACATAATTATTATATTCCTCTTATTCTCTGTATTAGCTATTAAATTTTATTTTATTTTTGTCAAAAAGTTTCCTATGTTTAAAGATTAAAAAATTCTGCCAAAGTGAAAAAAAAAAAAAGCAGGTTCTCAAGGTGCATTTTTAATTAAATAATGTAAGATGAAAATGACATTGGTTCTTGTTCATGAACATGTTATAATACTTTTTCTTTTTTGAATTTGTATGAATAGTTCGATATTTATTAAAAATGTGTGAATGAAAAAAAAATCGTTATAATTTTTAAAAAAATTATATTATTTCTAGTTTCTTTCGGATTCTATTTTCTTTACTATTTTTAATTTTCTAGTTTTTAAAACACTTTTTAAATTTTGTTGTTTCATATCAAATTATTTAAAATTATTATTCTAAATATTTTAAGAATATTGAACAACAAGAATAACTAAATCTATCTCAATTTTTACATCCATTTTTAGATGATGGTACTCTCAGTATTACTTTTTTTTTCATTTTCAGAAGCTTGATTAATCTAAAATCTCTAACTAAAGATTTTGAAAACTATTTCGCCTCAACACACGGTGTTAACACGTTACTACGTATTCACTGATTAAACTCTATATCTATATTAATACTATAATCGAATTCTAACATCCTAATCATAAATTTCATCACTATACTCCCTAAACCAAATTAAAAACACTCAATTATAGAATAACAATCTTTTACTCCGAAGGGTAGGTTATAATGTACGCAACTTAATCATATTTACCCTCCTTAAAACTATTAATCCCATTGTGTGTTTAACACGTTACTACGTATTCACTAATTAGAATCTATATCTATACTAATACTAAAAACAGATTCTAACATTCTAATCATGAATTTCATCATTATACTCTAAACCAAATTAAAAACACTCAACTATAAAATGACAATCCTTCACTTCGACAGACAGGTTAAAATATACGCGACTAAATCATATTTACCCTCAAAACTATTAATCTCATTGTGTATTTGAACTCTTTAATTTAACAAAACCTTTATTTATTAAAAAAAATAGACAGTAATACTCAAATATTTAGTCAAAAATTGAAAGATATATTTAAATTAATTTCTTCTTTATATACTTTTGGGATTAATTATAACATTTCACGTGCTATAGTTTTAGGTGAATCTTGGTCTGTGTCCGTGACCTTTCTTAGGTCCAACAATATCTTATAATTTCCCTAAAAAAATATAAAATCTTATACAGTATTTTCAACTAAGACAGATTTTGGAATTTGGTTTGACCAAAATTTTAAAAAGATAAAGAGCTAAAAATCAATAATATTGACCATATATATATATATATATTCCTATCTCTTCAGAATTTTATTTTTTTTTAAAAAAAGAACATAACTTGCTTAATATGCAACTATTTATAAACAGTTTCTTGATATAATATTCCAATATTCTCCGGTTTATGTTATTTTCTCATAAAATTGACATAATTGTATGTACACATTAATATTATCATGCCCCAAAAGCATATGTTATCTAATATTGAGGAACAAGACTAGTGTGAACATAAAAATAAATAGAGTGAGTCGCACATTCAGTCAAAAATATCTTGTGACTAATGATAGATAGTTTCGAAATTATAACATAATGAATATTTACTATTTCAAATCCATATATCATAAAACATACTAATAATCATCATTGTATATTAGCATTGTATATAATAATATACATAATTTATAATAGTATTAGTATGGTTCAATATTGTTTGCTAGAATTTCGCTAATGTTATAATTATATGTTTGTCTCTTAAAAGAGTAAAGAATAATTCGACATATGAAATGGGACAGGATATACATTACATTATATAAAATTCAAGAATCAAATTTGGTGAAAATTGTAACAAAAATCAAATCAACAAGTGTACATACATACATATATATATATATATATTATTCAAGTTTCTTTTAGGGAAAGGACAAAAATCACATACTTTTATAATAAAATTGTCATTGTCCTGTATAAGTTTATAATTACAAAAATCCCTCAAAATGATATAATAATACAAGTGTTGATACATTAATTTGATGCGCGAGATACATTAATCATTAAGTAAGATACATTACATTTTATACATGATACACTAATCTGATGCGCGAGATACATTAATTTGATGCGCTGATATATTAATATAATTTGTGAAAATGAGGGGATAATAATAATTAGAGAACTTAAAAGTGGGATTTCTGTCATTTTTCCTCTCGAATAAATCATTTGCATATTAACAAACAATTGAAAGAAAGTTATACTTTTTTCTTTTGTTTTGTTTTTATTTTTTAGGTGGGAAAACTAGCATAGGTCACACTCATGTCTCATGTGTACCTAAAAGATCAATCAACTTTTATGCCTACATGATTGAGTAACATTATCATATTCATTTCATTCAAAAAAAAAATTTAATAAAATAGGTAACAATCTTTTCTTGAATTTGATTTCACTCACCACTATATAATAATAACCTCCTCTTAAAGTCCCAATTAAAATAAAGTTTGTTTTGGACAATGATTTGACCATAAGAGGACCACCCTTTCCACAAACACCCAATCACCAAACTTCTAATTAAACTACAAGTTAAAAAGAGAAAAACAAAAGGTTCTTCTACCTAAAGGAAGGATAGGTTAGTTAGAACCATCAAGAATCATATATAATATAGTTTAGCTCAATTTAATTATATTTTAAAGATCTACATCTCACGGGTCAAAATCTGATTAATAGCTATGATCATATATGTTTATTTGTCGGATTTTATGTGACACAATTATAGTTTCAAGAATCAGATAAAATTATGGTCTTGGTAAAAAAAAAGAAGATTTATGGTTATCACAACTATATCATATATAGAATCAAGATTATTCGGAGACAGACTCAAAACTTTAAGTTTAAGTTTATAAATTTTGTACTTCATGTTTCTTTTATGTTTTCCGATATTCTAAAATAGCAGATATTTTAGGAACTATATATAATAGAACCTACATATGGATATACTAAGAAAATGAATTTAGAGCATAACTCAACTTCGAAAGATAAATCATGGACTAAGGACTATTGAAAAACAACTATGAAGATTGAGTCTCCATTAAGAACCGATGTGGGAAAATTTTGATACATTAGCTCCTAGAGTCTGCTTATTAGGGCGTGGATAACATAGCACATTATGAAAGAGCTTAATATTGTGTAAAGTAAGAACTGAAATGAATCGAATTATGATACTATGATAATATTTTGCCACTTAACACTAATTAAAATGGGAGTAAGTAAGAATAGACATCAATTGACAAGTGATAAAAGAAGTACATAACCAAATTAAACAAGAATATTCTCATCCATATATGAAATGTCAAATTAATAAATCTTTCTTGATAAAGCCCCCTACC
>NC_028641.1:2685600-2703310 GCF_001406875.1 Solanum pennellii | reverse complement strand
CCCCACCCCCTTCCTTCTCCTTTTTTCCTATCTTGTCACAATGCAAAGTAACTAATAAACTTCCAAGCTAGCTACTTGTACACATCTAGTTTTGCAATGTGTAATGTCTTTGAAGATCCTATCTTTTTTTATTTTTTGGTTCCACAATTAAGAAGAGATAAAGAGGAAAGACAATGAGATGCAAGTGAATAGGGTATAGTACATAAAGGAAAAAATGTGACAAAGGTATGGTCCAAGTGAAGTGGTTTTAAGTCACTCTCTTGAATGTGCAAGTCAAAATAAGTGGGCTTCTTTGGCCCATTGGACTTGGCCCACCACCCATTCTTATGCTATTTCTTTCATTTCACCATCTACTAGAACTACCCTTAGTCCCCACTAGTACAAGTCTCTATAGATTATGCACACTTATAGGTACTTAAATGGTATTGATCGATTGGTTTTGTAGTTCTTTATAAATAAATACAAAATTACAAGCATTCTTTACTTTTACACATTAGAGATTTGACAGGGTCTCATCTCTATGAACTAATCAATAGACGGTATCCATAAGTCTTTTTCTGCTATTATATCCTACGTTTTACTGAATGTGCATGAATCAGTAAAGATCGTAGGTTTTATGAAACAATTATCGTTATTTAGGTTTAAATGATAGGTATCCATGTCAAAAAAAATTGGAAAATGTAAAATGCATAGTCACTTTTCATTATTTACTAGAAAACAGGATGATTGTTATTACCATTAAATTACTATATTATTATTATATGCATACATATATGATTGATTTAACATGGCATTGAAAGTGATTATTAGCCTTTCCATTGGAATTGGATTGGGCCTTTGATTTAAAATACTGGATCAGCTTGCTAAATTGAAAAGCCCACTTCTCTTTTTCTCGGCAAATATACATAAAATAGCCATTTTTTAATGTCGGTGTTTGAAAAATAGTCATTATCATGCAGTTTCACTTATAAAATTACGGTAATCGAAGCTCTATTAAAATTCGTATATTTTTTAGTTACAGGAGTAAAAAGTGTCTAATACGCGCTATTACTACCTCTTTCTCTCTCTTTTTTTTTCTTCTTATAAATTCAGTTGATTATATTTTTTCTTTTACGTAAACTATATATTATTATTTTTGCCAAAAAAATAATAAGAAAATAAAATATTGAACTATGTTTGACATTTTAAAAATCAGTTGCTAACAAATAAATAAATCAATTTCATTTCTTCAAAAATCCTTCAAGATTCTAACTTTTTTTTTTCTTTCCTTTTTACTCTATATACACACACCACTCTCCACATATTCATATGTGAAAAATGTTTTAGTTAAAATACCAATAATATATTATGCAATAAATCTAACGTATTATCTACGATATGAGTGCACATTGAAACAGGAATATATATATATATATATATATATGAGAATCTTGCTCGCTTCCCTCCCCAATATCGCTCACTTATCTCTCAACTTTTGTATATCTGAGAGCAAAAATATATGTATCTAAACGTAAGATACGTATGAAACTCTTAATAAATAGTATGATACATGATATTTTTAAAGTATAGACTATAGAGAATAATAGCATATATGGTAGTGAAATATGCCTAATTGTATAGGAAATATAGTGAAGATTGCACTAAGTCCGCTACATGTATGATTGGGCTTGGCCCAATTTGAGGAACTTTGAGCCCACAAAACCCTATAATAAAATTTCACTATAACAATTACGTTATGTTTTATGTAATACACTGCAAAAACACTGTGAATTATATGGGGATTTTCCAATGAAATAGTATGAAAATTTATAAGAAAATAAGTTTCATGCGAATTTTCATACTAATATCCAGAAAAATCTCCATGTAATTCACACTTTTTTTTATAGTGATATAATATTTCACTGTAACAACTAAAAATTATCCAAACAAATAACGATATTAATGAAAGGTTTGAAGGTAGCATGAACTTAGAAATCGTAATATCGTTATGCAAAAGTTTTCATACATATAAGTATGAGAAAACAACTTAATTTGATCGAAACCATCATTAGTCTCTTAATTAATTATATTACCTCAAATCAAATCTCTAGGAACTTTACCAAATTTAGTTATACATAATTCAACACAATGTATAAAGCTGCAACAACTTTGCCACTATATATATGAACATTGTTAATTATTAATGTCCGACCTGTTATTATTACTATATATTTGTCTTGTTTAGAAAATTCATCAAATCATCATTAGTCATTAATACAACATAATTATGAAATAGGCTTTTACCAATTACAATTGCTGCGTTAATGTGTCCCTTGTCGGCCTGAAAATATTGGTATGCTACTTTACTAGACAAGTTAGGGTTATTGGTGCCATTTGTAGGGCCACCCTTGTCTCCGACCGGAGGGGGCGGAAGGATCAGAATTCAGTAACTTTAACTTAATAATTTGATGCAGATATATTGAGAGATTATTTGAAGTTAACGATTTTAACCTAGATTATGTATAGGTGTGTGACTAATAAGTGTAAATGATTAACTTTTGAAGATATAAACGTGAAATTTTGAACTCAAAGTTATTATGTTCGAATTCTGAATCTAGATTCTCTATCTACAATCACGGTACATAAAGTTTAATTTGAATACAAAATAAAAATAAAAATTTGATCCTTAGTAATATTTCTCAATCACTAATTTGTGGCATCGGATGTGGCTGAACCATCTTCGATGGCGGAACCAATTAATGGATATAAATGAAGCTTAGATAAGAATACACCCTTTCGGTCACAGGATATAACAAATGGTCTCAAAGTCTCGTATGAGCATGAAGCTCTTAAAAAAGTCTAGAAAAGTTTGAAAATACCGTTAAACTTGAAGTCAATTTAGGATTGTATTTCACTCATATTGCAAAATCGAGAGTCATGTATTTAGGTTTAGTTAGTTAAGTAAAGAGGTATTTTTAAAGCTATCAATAGTTCAAAAATATAACTAATAATTCATATCGAATTTAAAGATTTTCTGAATACTTCTCTCTTTTTTATAATATCAAGTTCAACCAACGAAGAATCGATAAGATAAAAGGCACTAGCTAACTAACCAAACGAACCTAAAAGAAAATCTCAAAAGTTGACTTAAAATTAAAATCACTAAACTATTGTTTTAGAATCGTACAATATGAACATATAAAAGAAACTAAAAAAAAAAACTTAAAAAACATATACATATTAATAACTACATGTCAAATTGTTTCCATTTCGAACTCAATAATACTAACATCTTAAATTCTGAATTAGTCTCTGACATTAGTCCTGGTGACGCGTTCACAATGAGGACACATAGTGAGGGTAGATGCCGGTAGGGGATGGCAACTATGGGGTGATAACACCGTTGGCGGACCTACTTTCATGGCTCGTAACTCTTCAACTTCCTTCTTTAATCTTCGATTTTGTTCACTCAATGAACCAAACCATCTCTTTAAGTACTCACATTCCATCTCCGTTTGCTTTAGCTTGCTCCTGTTTAACATAAATATAATTAATTTATGCTCGATTAATTCAAATTCGTATTTTTATACGAAAGGAATTAACTAATGCATTGATGATTGAACCTTTCTTCTAACATTAAATAAATGCACGTGCATTATGGCAAACACCTGAAAAAGTTGATCCAATTAAATGCTCAAATTGACCGATCGAGTATTATTATTCTCTAAAAGGGAAATAGGAAAATATTATAGGGAATCCTTTGATGTGAGGTATAATAATCATTAAATATAAAATGTATAATTATTTTATCTTATATGTAATTAGAGGTATTAGACTGTCATGAGATTAATTATTTCATACCTCAGTGATGAGAAAAGTTTATCTCATATACTGATATACATAATGAAATAACTTATCTCGTAATAATTTATTTTCAACTAAACAACGTATGTAATTATAGGTAGAAAATAAGGTACTATAATACTATACTTTTTTTTTATATTTACTTGTCGCTCATATTAAAAATTTATTTTACTTATTTATTTTAACAAATCGAAAGATACATAAGATAATACTAGTCAAATTTATAATTTCAAAGTATCTTTAGTAAATATCAAAGTTGAAAGTTGATATGACTTTAGTGTCACAATTCTATTTGCCTCTTCTTTGGTGAAACCTCTTTTGGTGTGTAGTGTGCAACCATTTTGAAAGAGTCAAATTTCCTAATTTTCTGGAGTTTGTTCCCACTATATACCTCCAAAATCAACTTTAAATTTTTCATTCTTCATCAATAGACTTAGGGAATGTGAGTATAATTTTTCAACGTGAATTAAGATTTAGTTATACCTTAGACAACGAATGAGAAATAACAATAATATATTACGTAAAATATCACTTATAAGTAGTGTTTGAGGAGAATCGAGTGTACGTGGCTTTTAACACTGGCTTGTAGAAATAGAGAGGTTGTTTTTAAAAAACACTCGATGACTTAATTTAATTTTGGTTCTTTAATGTTTATTCAGATATTTGCATTATAGAGAATGAAACATCACTTTCTATTCTCAGATCAACAAGAAGAACAATGCAATAGAATCTGATCCTTCTTATTATTGTTCTCTCTCTCATAAAATAATTCACTATCTTTATAATATACGTAAAAAAAATTTAGTTATAAATATAAATATAAAGAAAAATAAATTAGTGTAATTACTTCCTCAATCATTAATTATCTCTTCTCAACTACCAACACATTAGCAATATTACTACCTACTCCACTTATTTAATTGGTTGTTTAAGGTTTTGAGGCATTAATAACTAATGTCTTCTTGGAAGACTAGTAACGTAACAACTCAAAAATTAACACATTCCGTTATTTTTACTTGTCATTTTTTACATATAAAAAAAAGTCATTTCCTTTGATATTAAATTTTTCAAATTATTTTTAGGACGTACGTAAAATAGTCATATCAATTATTATTTTCTTAATAAATATATGACTGGTCTAAATTACTACGATCTATATGACAAATAAAACTGAATGAAGCGAGTCGTATTTTGTATCTAACATTTTGACTTTAACAAGAGAGAATAATAAATAGTCATAAAAGTGTATATATATATATATATATATATATATATATATATATAAAAGGTACCTTGCTCTACGGTTTTGAAACCAAACCTCAACTTGCCTTGCCTTTAACTTTAATTGCATGGCTAAAGCTTCCTTTTGTTTCTGCATTTATTTACCATTACATTAAGAAGAGAAAAAAAAAACCGTTTGAATAAACATAAAATTTTAAAATATGATGTAATTTGACTGAACATAAAATCTAAAAAGAAGTTATTGTTCTTTAAAGAAAAATATATCATAAAATTTTAAAATATGATGTAATTTGACTGAACAAAATCTAAAAAGAAGTTATTATTCTTTCGTAACAGACTACAAAAAAAAAATATCAATACTTACCGGATTCAAAGTATGATTTTGTCTAAAGCTTTCTTCAAGAAGAAAAGATTGTTGTTTTGTTAAACGTAGTTTTTTCCTTGGAGCCCCATTAATATTATTATTATTAGAGCTTTCTTCTTCTTCTTCCTCCATGCTAATTTCTTCTTCATTTATATTTGAAGGTATTTGATTTATATCAAGCTCTCTCATCATATTATAACGTCCACCACCCCCTTCACCTTCATGATCAATTAAAAAAAATAATCAACACAAGATATATAATTACAAATAGGAAAAGATCAACATAATTAAAAGTAATTAATTCATCACACATGTATTATATAATAAAGAAGCTATGATCGACAAAGGTGGTCAGTTTAACACTCTTTGTCAAAAAAAAAAATAGAGACAGATTCAGAACTTAAACTTAGTAACTTAAAATTGCATCTAATACCAACACTCATACTGAAAATTCTGATTTCGTCACTGATGAAAATTAAAAATGTCATCTATAGAATATATAAAAAGTCCCTAATTAAAAATATCAAACTATATAGAAAATTTAGCTTTTGTAAAAAATAAATATAATTCTCTAGTGATAAATTCAAAAAAAGTGATAAATAATTAATTAAACTTACCAGAAGAAGGGAAAGATGAAGAATTAGAAGAAGATCCAGGAATAGACATGGTTAGCTCCAAAAATGTTGAATTTTCTGGCATAATCTCCATTTTATTAGTTTAATATAAGATTAAAAAGTTTCTTAATATTTTGCAAGAATTAAGAAGAAAGCTAAAAATTTTAAATTTTTTTTTTCAGACAAGAGAATAAAGTATAAAAGGGACAAATGAAAGAAGGGGGCAAGGAAGAACCAATTAAGGGTCAAATAAATAGAAGGAAGAAAAATAATTACTGTTATAAATTTCTTATATTATTAATTGTGATATTGACTAATGACTATGGTCGTCAAGTTAAATAGTCATACATATTTTATTAAATCATACGTTATCTAAGATTTAGTAAAGTAAGATCGAGTCAATTTTTATATTGTCAAATATTTTATTTGATGACATAAATTTTAAAAAAATAATATCGTAAAATAGAATCAAATATTTTTTAATCGTTAGATACTTTGTTTAGTGGTATAAATTCGAAAAAAAAATATACAATATTGTGAGACAAATAAATTTGAAAGTGCAAGTTGTGTTTTTTTTTTCCTTCCTCATGTTTGGGCAAAAAGGAGCACAAGTCAGATACTTATATGATTGGCATTTGGAAAATAAGAAAATGCCCCCTTTTTTATATTTTATTTTTTAAAATAAATAAATTTTTGATCGAAAATTTTTAATGAGAAATTTTGAATTTTAATTTTTGAAATGGAAGATATTTTTGATAGGAGCACTTTTTTCTTGATGAATTTTATGTAGCGAAACTATATTAAATGATTCAGAAAATGATAAATTATATCATATAATTATTCAAAAAATCTTGTGTGATTTTTATTGTTTTTATATATAAAGTTCTTAAACACCCTTCAAAGGAGATATCTAACAACCTTAATCATAGGTGATGACTAAAGTTGATCACTTCAATAATGTGCAAATTGACTAAATTTGGTTACAATTTTTTAACATTTAGAAAATACCTAAAGTGTGTTTGTATATTTAGGTGTTGTCTACTTTACTTAAATAGACAATCTCAATAAATCAAAATATTATTAAAAAAAATTATGAGACATATATATTTTATTGATTTTTCTTCAGAGTTAAAAGTCAATATTAGAATTTCAATTAAATTCGAATTAGCACTGCATATCCATTCAAAAATGATGTTTTGAATAAAATTTTATTTTGTTGCTAAAACTCGAACCCGAGGTCTTTGATTAAAAAGGGACATGCACTGTTTTAATAAACTTGACAAGTCAAAGTCCTCTTAATACACATTAATTATGTAAAATTAAGGAGCTATTATTTCTTATAATTAAAATATCCACTAATTAGTTCTCTAGAAGTGACATATACGTAATTTATTTATTATATTATTTTATTTTATTTATTTTGTCTGGTTTATTAATAGTAAAGCTGTTTTATATAATGTGGCATTTAATTCATTTGCAGGTGTGGAAAATTAGTTTAACGTTTCATTTGCATTAATAGCAATAAGAAAAAAAAGACACCAAAATGTACTACAAATTAAACACCTTCATTTAATTAGGGAACTTTGTCTCTTTGTCTTTTTTTTTTAAAAAAAAAAAATATAATTATTTCTTAAAATAATCTCTTTTATTTTCCTTATTATTTTGGTGGCAATCAATCACTTTTTTTGTGTTATATCAAAGCAAAAGTTAAATAATTAGGTCACTTTTTTTACCCCAACAATTGGTACACTACATCTACATGTATATAATTCCTGTCGGAAAAAAAATTGTTTAATTACTGAAATTTCCTATCTAATAATAATTAAAAAAATTCTGTTAAAATAATATTTAACTTAATTTTGTTTTTCTGAACTTGTGATTCTACAAAAGACTTTTTTCTAATTCTTTTTTTTTTTTGTGTTATGAATATTCATATTTACGTATGAATATACAATTTAATTTATTTATTATAAATATAAAATTTTAGTTCAAATTATTAAATTTTGTCAAGTTTTACTCAGAGTAGTATGATTATCAAAATAATGGTTATTTACATTAGTTAATCGCTTAAATTAAAAATAATCAATGAAATATTTTATTACAAAATCGTTATCAAATATTCTTCTTTTTATACCATTATAGGTACGTTTGTACTCACAAAATTTATACGTTATAAATTCTCAAATTAAAAGTTATAAAGACATGAGAAATATATTGAAAAAAAATAAAAGAAGAAAAACTATATAAATATCAACTTTGACCATATAATTTTATTGTTGATATGTTTTATTACAATTCTCATATTATTATTCTAATTGCATACTGAGTCATCTTCCTCTTTCTAGACTTTGTATGTGGTTCCAATATTGGAATTTTTTATATATTTTTAAAAAGAAAACTTTAACTTGATAATAATTATTGCCAATATGTGCGCTATAAGTATTAGATAAATAAGCTATAAAATTTTCTTTGTATTTAAATTTGTGGAACATATTAATTTTAATAGTGAATTTGACGATTTCGTGGTTGGGATTTGGTAGAAAAATAAATAAGTCTCTTTCACACGTGAAAAAAGAACAATATAATAATTTAAAGTCAAATTTTCGAATTAATTATATACTTATTTTTAATTAATTACGAAAAAAATGATTAAAAAATGGAACCCAAGCACACGGGTGGACAGAAAAAAACTAATCTTTGAAACCCAACCCAAAAGACAATTTTGGGCCATGGGTTTGATGATTAGGTTGGAAATATGGTGTATTGTGGGACATGTCTTGATCATTGGTTAGGGGACATTTGGCCCCCAACATGTTTGCTTCTTTTATAGTCACATTCCATTTGCTTACTTTCCTCTCCTTATTTAAACATACGTTTAGATACGTATATTTTGTTATCAAAATATCTTTATGCGAAATAAGGAAAGAATACATACGAATCATAGTAGATATACTAGATAAATGTATTTTTATCTATCTAGACACTAGATACATAAAAGAGTGACGGGCGAATAGAAGCGAGGCTAGCAAAATTTGTTAGATATTCCTGAAATTAACTCTTGTTATCCAATACACCAAACGATCCTAAGAGAGAATCCTCAAATATATTGAGTAGTAGAGAGAATATTGACTTTTACAAAAACTATCATCTTATCTTGCATAACATTAAAATCTAGGATAATAAGTTATCGGCTAAAATTTATGTAATAAGGAGAATAAGAACCGTACCCATTGCAGTAATTTTCACGTTACAAAATGCATAAACAAAATACTAAAGAAGATAACAATGAAAACAATCGTGCATAACCAATAAAATATCGGTTCACGTCTAGCTTCCACTACTCTTTGACACTCGATTTCTCTTTCAATTCAAAGTAAAGTGACTGCTAGACATATCATCTGAATCCAATGTATATTCAAGTAGCCATCCAAATAACAAAAATTCAAACAATTTTGGTGTGATTTCATGGTAAAATGAAATAGTCAAGTATGACGATTGAAAAAGAAAAAAAAGTAGAAAAATTAGGGGTTTTATAGAAGCAAAAGAAAAATTGATAGAATAACTATGAATTTGAATAAAGATTGGCGGGAAATGAGAATATTAATCAAGTTTAGATTTAGAGTTTGTTTTTATATAGATATGTTCGTTTAGCGATTTTAACCAACTATAGTTAATTACGCCTAACTAACCATTAGTTTAATGCTTATTAAACATTGGGAAAACTACTCAAATTTGACCCATTATGCAAAGTATTTACTCAGATTAGACTCAACTGAATATATTTAGGAATAATTATCAAAAACACAACGGTGCGTTATGTATCAACAAAAGTAATGTATTGAGACGCAATGTATTGAATATTGAGTGATGCATCCGAAATCAAGATGTGATGTATTAGAATCTTAAAAATAAATATGTATAAATATGGTCAATTGTTTGAAAATTTGACCCTGCTTCTTTTATAGTTACATTCCATTTGCTTACTTTGCTCCCTTCGTTTTAATTTAGGAGAAACTATATCGTTAGACATATTTCACTATTATATATACTATTATTACTTATATTTTTAGAATATTATATATCTTAGTACTAATTAAGAGTTTTCTATTCTATATTGAGGAAAATAGATTTAGATATGTGTATTTTTGCAACCAGATTCACTAAAATAGGGAGAGAGGCGAGCGAGATATACACTACGTATACATGTAGTTGTATGTATTTGAGATACCAAATACATAGGAGAATGACGAGGCAGATGGAGGGGGGAGGGGGGGGGGAAGAAGACGCGCAAGATTGTTATGGATCTCGAATACATTGAATCCACTTGAATACAGTGTATTTAGAACAAATTGTACTTAATTTTGACCCACGTATCCCAAAATACACATATCAGGATGCACCAAAATATGATAAAATTCGTAATATTGCAAATTAGACTGTATATAAGTAATTAGCTCCTTAAACTAGTGAGATTTATGTAAATTCCCCTTTAATTGTTTTGTCTTATTTTTGATTTGATATTAAAATTTTAAAAAGTAAAGAAGAGATTTGAATCTTCTGATCTTTAATGAAGTATATGCAAATCTTGTGGCCTTAGCCCTTAAATAAAACATGTGGAAAGTTGCAATCAAAAATCGTTAGTAAAGGGAAGAGACATTTCGTTTTGATACAAATTAAAGAAAAGTATCACAGAAAATTGAAACAGATGGAATTATAATTTAAGTGTTGTATAAATCTTATAATTTTTTCCTCAAAATATGCAATTTCGGGTAAGAGATTTTACTTCAAAAACAAAACATGTCTGCAGAATGTGCTTTATATGTGTCTTGATTTAACTGAGGTAATAAACAGTTAGAAAAATAATATATATATATATAGGAATTTATATTTCACTTTCATAAATACTTTTAACCACCCAAAATCACTCCCAATATGACATTATTCATCTTGTATATATTTTATACATATTAACCTTTAACTTCTGTTATCAAGCAAAGTTAAAAAACTTCTTTTTTTCATCACAAAAAGCAATTTAATAACTCTTGTGATACTTAGATAAAGTTATTATGACTGAGCAACAGTTCAAACAATGAACTTCTAAAGACTTAGCTGTAACAGCTTGCAAGAGGTCTTACAAAATTGGTTATACACAAATGAACAGCATCCATCTTACAACAATACAAAAATGAAGTTTTTCATTGATAAATGTACATCAAGATCTTGAAATCATATACAGTGTTGGTTTTGCACAAGATTGGCAAAGACTACGCGACCTATGTGGCTTAATGTATGTTACCTGCATAATTGGAACTTCAGTGCATTGCGATAGAAAACTTCATGACTTATCGGTTGTAACTGGAGATTAGTCACCTAGAAGACACAGTGGTTGCCTCATGCTAAGTTCAGCCTTGATGTTTGGATATTTCTCCAGATCAAGGGAATCACCCAAAATTTTCTGGAAGCATGAATAACAATATCTTAGTTTTGTTTGGCAGAAAAACTATACAATGAGGGGATCAATAGAATATCCAGAGAGATGTCAAGTAAACAAACCAGAAGCTCAAAAGAAAAGTATCTGACGCAGGATTGTAATAAAAAGACAGGAAATAACAAGACATGCAAAACCAGTGCAGCAACAGATGGTAATACATATTGAGCATAAGAAACTATGCGATGACTAAATAATACTACTAAAACGAAGAAGTGGAGAGGAGGAGGCTATCACACAGCTTTAGTCCATGAAGAAAACCATCTCACTTGCAACCATTTATAGAAGCTATGAAGCAAATTTCGAGAAAAATACACAAATATGTCCTCATTCAGTTATAAGGATTATGTGCATGATCTCACTGTCTGGAATATTATTATAGTTGACTATGTTGTTGAGACAAAGCAGTATGCCGATGAGTTTGTTTACTGTCTCATGCATGTAAAGAGAAATCGTAGAATAAAAGACTTAACAAATGAGTTACCAGCAAATGCTAGAAACTTTTATAGGTACCTTATAACATGTAATCTAGAGGGGAAAAGTACAAATGGTTAGAAAGGAAATAAAAAGGCAAAATAAGACAATGCTGCATAAAATATGAAACCAGAGAGTAGATTAGAGGATGTATTGTGAACTTGACATGTTTGGCTTCTCTATTAGCTAGCATATTCTTTTGCTATATTTTGTTGTATTTATTTTGTGTTGTTCGATGCTATTCAATGTTCTATTAAAGCTGTAAAGAGTATCGAATTAAAACTTAGCTTAGACAGGGCTCCTGTAATGTGGTCTGTTCTTTTACAAAAAAAGAAAACTTTTGGCTATAATTCATGCTTCTTATGTTACAAAGAATATGATCAAGAAACTTATGGATTATATTGAAGTCATTGGTAGAATTGTACTCACCAAAGCAGCAAGATGTGCATCTTGTATGATATTCCCATCTATCTCTAACCGAGCAATAGGAAACTCTGGAAGATGTCCAGACTGCTTCCTCCCAAGTAAATCTCCAGGTCCTCTCATTACAAGATCCATATTTGCGAGGTAAAAACCGTCAGATGATTTCTCAAGCACCTGCAAGCGACTTAGACTGCTGTCGGTTGATCCCACCAATATACACTTGGACATTTTTTCTCCACGTCCAACTCGTCCTCTAAGTTGATGCAACTGAGCTATTCCAAATCTCTCAGCATTCATAACAACCATCATAGATGCATCTGGAATGTCAACCCCAATCTCAATAACTTGCGTTGAAAGCAAGATATTGGTTTCTCCAGATCTAAACAGGTTTAATGCTTCACTTTTCTCATCGCCCTTCATTTTTCCATGTAAGAGACCGCAGTTGTACCCTGAAAACTTTTGAGATATAGTCTCAAGATCAGCCGAAGCTGCACGAAGCTGAGGCAATTGCTCGGATTGTTCAATTACCGGATAAACAAGATATATTTTACCCCCTGCTTCTAACTCATCAAACATCATCTGTACCAGAAATAGTGCTAAAGGAAGTTAGACAGAAAACATATGTCGGAAACAAGATCAAGCTCATGACTGACAAGTATAAATTGACTGAATTCTTATTTAGTATAGTAACAATGATTCAAAATTTTGGAATTCAATAGTCCCATTTCTCCAGGTTAATGACTACAAACAGCAAAGCTGATTATTCTGTCAAGATGGCGCAGAGAGTTGTAGATATCACTATTACCAACATGAACTACCTAAATATCATGCTTCAAAGTTCAAAGAAATACAAAGTGTAAATGTGCCTGAGATCAAGGAAAAGAAAAAGATACAGACCTGATAGACCTTCTCAAATCCAGGTTCATTTCCTTCAATCACAAATGTTTCAACAGGAATTCTTCCCGGAGGCAAATCAGTGATCTGTTGTTAAAAGAAATCAAGCAAAGAAAAATAGTACATAGAGAAAGGTGATTGTTCTGAAGTTAAAGCAACAAACTAAAACTTCTAGCAACCAAGTCACACAGTTGAACTGCCAATAAAATCAAGAAAACCAGGTAAAGAAGACTCAAAGAGCAAAAGGCCTTCCTTGCCCAAAAAATTTCAAGTATGCCAACCAAAATCTTGTTTAGCAACCCCTTAAAAACTTGCTAGAAGCTCAAATGTAGGCATAACAATCTTTGTATGCAACATGATTCACAAAAAGAAAACTGCAACTTCCCAAAAGGTATATAAGTGAGCGGAAAATGAGAGTTAAAAGTCAAATTGAAAATATGGAGATGGGCTTTGGGCAAAAAAACAACTTAAAATTTACTTCAACTCCAGTTCCAGTACTAAAAGCATGTATTGATAATCAGAAATGATCTCAGCTAACAGGCAGTAGCATATTGACATAAGGATACAAACTCTTACTGACCTGTGTCAAAGACATGTCTCCATACAAAGCCAGAGCCAGAGACCTTGGAATTGGAGTGGCCGACATAGCTAGGATATGAGGAGCCATAATTACACTGTCCTTGGAGGAATCTTCTGAGATTTTCGAAGAGATCTTGGAACTTATTGAGTTATAATATAACTGCAAGACCATAGAGGCTTCAATCAATTCCCGATTAAAGAAAGAAACCACGTTAAACCAAACATGTGCATTTGTTCACAGGATTCCTATCCTTTTAATAAAGTTTCATCAAATTTAAATTAGTGCATTGGCAACAATGCATGGATATCATTACAGATCCTTGAAATTACAGGCGATCTTGTATCTAAGTGAAATATCAATCTACATAAAAGAAGATCACCATTCACCAGTTTAGGCTTATGCACTATAGCATAACTGCAAATGATCATGTTAAGCACAATATGTTTTTTCCTTCAATAAAAAAAAGGAATCAGCAAAGCTACAAAATATGGTTAGTTGTACTCAAAAGCATTTTCAACATCAAAATGTTTTTGATAAGATATCATATTGATTCATGAAACTCACAATTAAGCATCATCACATAGAATCAGTGTAAGATTTCATCAGTAAATCAAGTTATCATTAATAAAATTTAACCAATCATCTAAGCAACATATAGCTTCAGTACTCCACAAAATAAAGTACACTATTATATCATGTTCTGCACTAGTGCAAAGGATTGATCTCCACTTCATTACATGCAAAAAGAAAATTAATAACTTGACGTTCACAAATAAAACAGTCAGATGAAGAACGAGTGAACGACCTGTAATTATTCATAGTTCCGTTTTATCTTGATTGCATAGTGGGAAATTCTCAGCAACTTTTAGATGCACAATCATCAATCAAGGCGAGGCAGGTCCAAGCACATTACCTTGCTGTTAAATCGTCCTCTTTGGATTACTCCAAAGCGATGTTGCTCATCCACAACAGCAATGCGTAAAGCCGAAAATTCCACTTTTTCAGCAATTAAGCTGTGAGTCCCAATGACCAAAGAGATATCGCCAGTTTGGAGACCCTGCCAACAGATGGCAAACAGTAAAATAAACTGAAAGGAGAAACGTAAAACCCTTGATAAAAAAAGCATGTCAGCTATAGGTGATTTTGTGATAATAAGGAGAATTCTTCAGCTTAGTCCTTCTTTTGAGCTTTTAGGTAGGGGATTCATACAACTTAACATGATACCCAGTGCAAGGAAAGGTGGAAAGGTCTTAAATTCGAGTGACTTCGTTATTGATGAACAAAATATCTTTGGTAGGTGCCTGACTCAAGAAAAAGAATCAGGCTTACACACGATGTCACGAACCTAAGAAAAATAAAAGTACAGTATCTCCCTTCTAACAACTTAAATTCTGAGACGAGACTGTTCATAATTCAACAATAATAAAGAAATAGATGAAATTGGCTTATTTTTTTTTATAGGTCCGATAGCAAGATGTTTTTGAGATAGATGTAACTATCAGCCACCAAAGGTTACAGTATACTCATGAAAAAGTAGAATAGAAGTTAGAATTTAGTGCTTCATGTTTTCTAAGAATTATCATGCTTTAAATATTTATAGGCAAATACCAAGAAACTCATGCTGATTCCAGAAACCTTTTTGTCCTCTGACTTTTCATTCTAGTGTTCTCCTTTAAGAACATTTTACTACAGAAAATTTAGACTAAACCACATGTGTTTCTCTATTTCACTAACTTTTAAGCCACACTGTGCTAATAGATACCTTTTCACTCAATTTGATGCCTACATTTAAAAGTCAGCAAAGCAGCTTTTGCTTAAAGATATCCCAATCCCCACATCAATGGTGGCCAAAACCAGTTAACAAGGAAAAGTTGAAGTGCTGCCTTGAGATTTCTTACCTGGCGAATCAACCGTGATTCCTTTGTAGATGTTGAGCCAGTCAATAAAGCAACTGATAGTTTGCATTCTGCCGCTTCCATGTTTGCTAATAAGTTTTGAATTTGCTCATAATGCTGAATAGCAAGCAACTCGGTTGGGACCATAAAAGCTGCCTAAAGATGAGAACTTAGCAATTATTACATGTGGCACTGGGTAGTAAGAAGGCCGAAAGAGTTTATAGCTCCAAGCTTGTATGCAAGAAGGGATGTATGAAAACCAAATTCTTTTTTTGGATACTTGTACTAACAATCATAACATAGCTAATAAAACAAAGCAAAATATAGCCACAAAGAAATCACAAGCTAATGCAGAAAGAAATATTAATGCTGACTAACCTGGTAACCTAAACTGATAACCTCCAAACATGCTAAAAATGCAACCACAGTTTTCCCGCATCCAACATCACCCTGAAAAAGTGAGCAAATTTGGAACACCCATTCAAATCCGCAAAAAACTCAAGTCTTCCAAAAGAAAGTCAAGTAATTTTATTTCAGAAGCGAAGAACATCATTTCTCAGTTGATATCTGAGAAAAAAAGTTAAAGAAAAATCATTAATTGAGAGATGACAAGTGTAATATCCAACTCGACTGCCATTTAGTTTGTCAAAAAACTTGAAATTGAAAAGAAGACGAACTAGGAAAATGTTGTTTTAACTTATGCAGATGTCATTTTAACCTTCCGTTAAAATCATTTGTGTCTTTTTATAATTAGGTAAACAGTTTCATTTCATAAAATCAATAGGCCAGTGTCCGTAAACAAGAAGTACGCCAAAGAGTAAAAAAATGTACAAAAAGATATGGTTCCCTACAAAAGACGCCCAATCCTCTATACAACCCCGAACTACATGGGTGCACCACAAATAAATGAGGTATTGGAGACTCAACTGCCCAAAACTAATTTCTACTCCTCCAAAAATCCTCATATTTCTCTCTTTCCAGTCTCCAGGTGATCCACATCACAATGAATGAATACCAAGAATAATGAAAAGTGTAATAAGAATGAAAAATGTGATGTTACAAGAAATGAATGAATACCAAAGTAGTTTCCCCTCTCCCACCCCAAAAAACAACTTGCAAGTAAACAGTAAAGCACATCTCACTACCTGTAGCAGACGATTCATTGGGACAGGTTGCTTTAGATCCCAAATAATTTCTGAAGCAGCTTGCAATTGACTGGGTGTAAGAGAATATGGAAGAGCCTTCAGAAATTTCTTAGTCAGCATGGACCATCCATCTGTGTTTATCAAATTGAATTCAGATTTCCGATACTTATCCAGCAATCCATCTTTCTCTACTTTTGTACCAAGACCTTCAAGCATTTGGAATAACCGCCCAAGCTGCAAGATAATGAAAAAAGTGAGTGATACTAACAGCATCCCAAACCACGATCATGGAAAAACATCCATTCTCTGTTTTTTGTAAGAACACAAGCATCCATGTCTCATATTGTGTGTCAAAATCTGAAAGTTGTTTATTGTGGCTCTATTTTCATGTGCATATTATCAAATTTCTCAGAAGCTAATTGACCATGGCAAAGTCACATTTGTTTTTTTTATATAAAGGTAAAATAGTATTCTTCAGCATTAAGGGTATGCTGGCTACTTCCAAAGAGTTACAGATATATCCATAATTACATAGATCCTAGGAAATCTACCAACTTTTCTACTTCTTCTATACCTTCTTCTTTACACCAAAAAAACATGTTAATGCAATTTTCTTTAACTTTCTGAATAATAGTGTTCTGATATTCTCATGACACCTGAGGTTCCTTTCTCTCCAAATAGCCCACCCACCAGACACAGATAGGGACTATAGACCACCATCCTTTTTTTCCCCCTCCCCCTCCCCCCC
>NC_028641.1:2581265-2685139 GCF_001406875.1 Solanum pennellii | reverse complement strand
CCCCCCCCCCCCCCCCCCCACATCCAACAGCTAAAAAGATTAGCGGTATGTTCTGGCATCACCCAGGGCTCTTGAGAAATGCTGAGAATGTGCCACACCTGAACAGTAATCCTACAGTGTAGGAATAAGGGTAAAGTCACATTTGTTATAATCAACATACATGGTCAAGCAGATCCCTGCCAAATTACAGGGTCTATTTGGAAGAATGTAGCCTAGACTAATCAGAAGGCTAGATGATTTGAACTTCTATCCTTAGTGGAATATGAACTGGATATTTGTACCAAGGATTTTAACGCTGTTAGGAGAGTGGAATATGGAATTTGATGCATTAATTCTGGGAGATGGGTAGAAGTAGGAACATTAATACTAGTACTGTTTATGAAAGGAAGTAATGTCTCTTTTTCTTCAGTCATTGGTGGAAGGGTGGTGCAGAAATAAAAGCATTTTGCTTTTAAATATCACAACAGAGTGAAATCCTAAAGGACAATGATCTCATTTTCTTCAGTCATTGAGTGTCAGGGTGGTCAAGAAAACAAAAGTTTCTGTTTTTAGAAACTTAGAACAGCACGATATTCTAAAAAACAAACAAAGGAAGAACTGGAAACTCCTGGAGCTTTGCAAAGTATGGTGTTTGAGAAGAGAGTTGAAACCTCCCATCATCAAAACAAAATAAAGGCCCAAGAACAGTACTTCTTAAACAAGAGTGTGACTGTTCCAACATCATGTGAATTTGTGAATATCAATTAAGGAATCAAAGTCAAAAAAAAGGAGGGGTGACAAAGAGCAGCCTAAAATCCAGCTCACAAGAACGGAGAAACTAAATTCAGCGTTCTTTATGCTACTTTAGTTCTTCCTTTATGTAGAAATTGAATTCAACAACTAAGAAGCTATTTAACTCCTTTAATATCCAAAACTATGATTACCTGAAGATAAAAGAATTCATCAAAAACGAGCCTTTTGCGCGCTAACTCGGCCTCTTTTACACTTTTTGGCTGGTGAATTCCTGCATATGCCTGTTTATTGTAAAGCCACAAGAGGAAAAAGAAACAATCATTCACAACAAAAAAGGAGATTGGGAGTAAAAAGAGTTGTCGATGACATAGAAATAAATAAAAGTATATCTTCTTTAATGATTAAGCTTTTGAATAAGGTGGTTAACACAGATCATCATACCAGAGAAAACAAAACTTCTGGGTTTGAGTCCCTCCATCACCCATTAACAAAACATTGTTCATGTCCTTGGCCCAAGGAATGAATCGTGCCCAAGAAATAGATTTTCAGCAGTCTCGTTAATATTCTTGCACATGATACAAGCATCAGAAAAAGGAGACTGTAGAATCTCCAAATTAATATTAGGAGAGTGGTACTAAAGGAGGAGTGAAGGATATGCCAGAAAAATCCATTGAGCCTGAACAAAGAGAGCTAAATCCTGAATTTTGTAAGTCAATAGGTAAACTAAAGGAGAAAGACTCGGCTCTAATTTTCTAACACCACAAGCATGGTGGGATGATTTAAGTGTGCAAAATACTCAACCATGAATAAGATCATCCTTCACCAATGGGAGAGGAAATGTGAGCCACGAGAAATAGAGAGCCTATTTTAGAGATCAGACAATGAGATCTTGAGGTGCCAGTAATAGATATTTCATCAACTTCTTGATAGTTATTCAAGAAAACTCATGTATTTTCTCAGGAAAGATTGATTGTATCACTGCACCCTTAGCCAATTAACCTAACTTTCTCTCACAAAAGAAGGGTCAATTTTGTTCTAAAATAAATTAACTGAAAAAAGCACTAAGAAGTATATCATGTATTCTATTTCTTAGTCTGTTGCACAGAAAATAACAAATAACCTTGTGTTCTTTTTTTCCTTATCCTCCTCAGCTTTATCATTGTTACACTCAAAAGAATGTTACACATCATGTTTGTTTTCAGAAAATAGGACAAGCAATAAATGTAAATTCCTAAAAGATCTCATTTTCAACTGTCTCAGGGCCATAGAGTTCCATTGAAATGATTCAAGCAACTATTTCCAGCAAAAAAGACGTAAAATCCCAACACCATACACATCATTTCATTTTACAGTATACATGGTGCAGTATAAAATAATAGAAGACAACGAAAATCTGACGAGCCATATGAGAGCGATAACTTACATCATGAAGGCATAGTAGTCCAAAATCACGAGCAAGATCTTCAGGTATAGGATCGATATTGGATGGAAGCACCTTTAAGGCTCTATTAAATATTAAAAGAACGCATATAATACTCGAGAAGAATGATACACAGTTAAATCAAAATTACAAAAAGCAATAAACAAATAAATCATGCAAGATGACAAAACACATTTAACAACTTACAGCTAGAAACAATGTTCATGTTTCAATTAAGAAAACAATTAAATCTCAAGACAACATAATGAGATCAGCTGGAATAGTTGCTATAGGCAGACACTACAAGGACGCTGGTCAGAAAACAGATGCTGACAACGACAAATTTGGGACAATAGAAACTAGGTCAAAGAAGCCCGAGTCCACATCTGATACATGAGTATTGTTCAGCTATGTACTTTCATTACTCTTATGTCATGTTTACATTCAAAAGAAAATGGAAGTCAGACCACCACAAAGAGTAGAGTGCTAATACTAGTGGTATTATAGGCATTATTTAGTTACATTTCATCAGTTAGAATAGTTCAGTTACACCATTTGACAGAGGAATAAGTAGCAATGGTAAATCTCAATTCACAATATTCTTCAAGATGTCCTTTGCACTTGTGTGCTCTAAGCTTGTCTTTAACTCTCCTGCACATGCAGTCCATGAAAATTTTAGTGTTTTTTTATTCCGACAAATGCTATGCAACTTCAAAAAACTAAAGTAAGTTAATGAGATCATCACGATACATGCATAAGTTTTTCTTCCTATTATGTCATGCAATCTATGAACATTTTAACTTCATTTTATACAAATCGAATGCTTCTTGAGCAATTTCAAATAACTAAAAGCAAGTTCAATGGAATCAACAACATACATCATGTGCCTTAAACATAGTCATCCTTATTTAGGCAATGTCTTACAAATAACATACTACATAAATGCATGTAAAACTAGAACAAAATAAACAAATGTGAGAATGAACATAAACAAATAAGCTTCTCATGACAAAAATGGAAAAAAATGGTTTTTTAAATATACCATTTTGCACATACTACGACAAAGTAGCTCGGGTTTGAGATCTGACCTTGAAATCACATCCCTAAGGAAGTTAGAGCTCAAACCTCCTTTTGAAGGATATATAGGATACGGTCTCCCTTGTGCACAAAATGATGGATCCTTTTCATCTTGTAGCACATCCATATTGTATTCCCTCATCTCATAATGATTTTTTGATCTCATAATCCGCACCTTTCAAATAGTAACATACAGATAACAATATGTCAGAAATTAGAAAAAACAAAATAATACGCAGTGCCACAATGATAACTGACATGTATTCATAACAACCATAAACAACCGATTGCTCCACACAACAGCCTACAATTATGTCATTATGTGCAACCTTTTTAGAACCCATGTGCTAATCAACTAAGAAGACTCCGACAATGAACAGGAATTGTGAATCTAATTTATCATTTGTCTCATTACTAAGGAGTAGGAAACTAAGAAATCTAAAACTCTGCCCCTTTTGACTTTCAAAACAAATGACTGGATCTCTAAAGCAGCTATTTGACACTTGAGTTTCAACTTGCAACCATAATATGTAGTTACCCATGAGAAAGTTCATCAGATCGCACACGACATAACAAACAAATTCTTGCTTGGTAACTCTCAGAAACTGCTATATCATATATATGATATAAGTAAAACAAGTAACCAACTGTTTCCAGGTCAGGCTATAGATAAAAGATCCAGTTTAGCTTAAAAGGTGACTTGTGCAATAAGTAGTTAAAGTTTGTCATCATTAGCAAGAAAGTTAAAAATTGCTAGAAGATAATAAAAAATTCATCAAATTCTTTCGATGATGAATTAAAGATTGATCAACTCACCTTACCACTGACACATACAATGTCTCCAACCTTTTGCTTCTCCTCTAGGCTCTTGAGAAAAGGTAGATACGTGAAGCGGGTGCCTCGGAAAAACTTTTTTAAGTGTAAAAATACTGTTTTCTTCCTGCCATTATCAGCTTTATCACTCATTAAATCAGCACCATCATCCCTAGAAGTTGATGGTGATTCATTATCTACAACATCACAAGCAACAACAACCTCAAGGAATGACAAAGAATAACTAGCTCTTATTCCCCTGCATGGAAAAATACAAAAGAAAATTATTCAGTTTAACAAAGATTGTTTTTATATTTGAAGTTTGAAGTATTGGCAGATGTACACTATTGTGAAAGCATATACACCAGTGAAAGCAAGATAATCTAACTTATCCATTACGAGCTATTTGCTAAACCCATATTACTGTTGCAGCGGGTACCAATCAATCAATACTTCACTCAAAATACAGGAACAATAGATTCCAAGCAAACTTGATATTATTCAGTAAACACCTATTAGAAACAGCAGATAGATCCTAAACACCCTCTCAAGAAAAGGAAGACAACAACAACAACAGTAACGTTTCAGACCAAATAAGTCACGGTCGGCTATATGAATCCTCACTTCTTAATTTAAGCTCAACTCATATCATCAGCATATCAAATTAAATAGAAATGAAAATTTTAGATATTTAAAAACAATAGCATTATCTAAAAATATACAGATCTTTTTCTCTATTGTGCCTTATCTATAGCTACCCAGTCCCTTTTTAACAGTGTCATTCACCAAAGTTTCACACCTATGGACTTGGTGCATTTGTAGGCCGATGCAGGACATGATCAAAACATCTCAAGCAACCTTATTTCATTTTATCCTCAACATGTGCTACTTGCATGGTTGCACCTTCAGGTGAATGTAGTCATTGTTAATCATAGGGGATATGTGAAAGGTGTATGTTACAAGTAAAAAAAGTGAGGCTATCTAACCAAATCTGAGTGGAGAAGTAGAAGAGCATGCCCATTATCCCGAAGTTTTGAAGTTGATAAACCGATCTCTCAATCCAATATAAAATAGTGCTAAGGATTCCATTTTCTAAAAAGAAATAGAAATGTCTTACATTCAAACAATTAGCATCAATCATGAACAGCTAGTCTTCTTGCAAAGCATAAAAGGTAAGGATAGGTAAGAACTTCTGTAACGGTAATTCACCTTGAGGACTTGATTTTTCCAATAAAAATCAAGTATTGCCCATCCTCAATTCCAACCTGTGCATTTTGCAGATCAACATATGTCCGAGGAAAATGCTGCAGCAATTTGCGCGACTACACATATACCAGATGATTATTAGAGTTGTGACTTTGAGAGCAAAATTATAGTAGGCTAAATGGTTCCAAGTCTCACTGTGTGAAAGCCACAGTTTTCCAGCTGACGAGCGTGTCGTTTGCTGAGGCCAGGAATTAAGCTAATAGATTGATCAAGCATTACTTCAACCAATCCATCATTCTGTTTGACCCCATGCTGAGACAGGTTAGAAGGTTTATCTACAGTGAACTGCAAGTCTTGTCTTGTTTCTGTCTCCAAAGTATCAGGAATATAAGTGGCCGAATCCATATTAGTAGCTCCCGAATACAAAATATGCCATGTTTCATACAGTGAATCAGGATCGATCAATTGTTCACCCACAGAGCTAGACAGAAACTCTCTACAAATTTTAGTGGCCCATAGACCACTGTCTCCATGGATGGATGCTGTCCCATCGTATAATTCAACAGGTGGAGAAGAGCCCAACCTGATTGAAGAGAATTGTTTACACATTAAGGAGAAATCAAAGTCGATTGCTCCTCCATCAGGATGAATATCAGATTGTTTTTCAGTTCCCTTGGCATCAATCAGGTCATCTAAACCATCATAACCCATCACCACAGAAGCCTGGGAGAAATTCAAATAACTATCACACGATGAGGGGAAATTTCTGGGGAAGGAAGACGCATCAAAAACAATTTAAAAGACTACCAAGTTAGGGAACATCTTTCTTTTTCTACATTTCTATTCTTTTTTTATTGGAAATGGTAATGTTGTATTCTTCCTTCTACATTTCTGTTCAAGACAACCACAACAGTTTCCCAAAGGAAAGACAACAAAGTACAAGCGAGATACCAGAATATTTCATACAATTGGGTCAAACGAAATTGAGGTAGCTCAAGTATAAGATAAGCAAACAGAAGGTAACATGTGTAATCATTTGAGGCACCTTTTGAAGAAAGAAGGGTTGCGGCATGTCGATGGCCAGAGTAAGAATGTAAAATTCTGACAAATCCTCTAACTACGGATACAGAGATGCATTGACTTGATGATACTAATTGACTAGGATTTAGGCACCTTCTCCTACACCCTAACAAACCCATAATATGTTCATTACACCATTCATAGTGAATCAAAATAAGAGAAAAGGCATTTGCAATTATTGAGCACACTACTCACTTCCCAGCTCACCCGAGATTCTAAAAAATACAACAAAATGCATCTACAATCCATCAAAGATCACAACTATAGAACATCTACCATCCATCATCTAGTTTAGCTAAATTAAATGAACAAAGGCCAGTCAAATAGAGTAAAAGATTATAGAAACCTCACAAGCACATTTCACAGTAATTCAAAGTAACTTAAGAAGCATCCATTGTTTATGGGCCTAAATGTTATGCTTGACATCTGTACTTAAGCTACCATATTCCAGCCCCTCTAGTATATGTACATGACTTTCTTTCTTGTTTTGTAATCCTCTGGTATATGAACATATATGTACCACTCTTTATTTTATTAAAATTGGAGCAAGTTATTTCATCATGCAAGAAACTATATGCTCAGATTTTCCCAAGAACAGATTATGTAGAATTTCACCGGGAAAGCGATTTAATCATTAAAGGTATAAGTTTTATATTCAAACCAAACACTATGGTTCACGGATATAAAAAAGGAACGCCGGGATGGGGGAACCATTGATTTCAGTACCATGTAAGGGAGGTTTATCTCTAGCCCCAAGCTTTTTATGTGACTTCACTACAGAAATGCAAGTTATCTACCTCCTATTTGTGATGACTTTCATAGGGTTGCAAAATCTCTTTCCATTCTAAGTAGCAGAGACACTAACCCCTTGCTCCTGTTATATATCCTCTCCTGATATCCCTTTCTTTCACCCAACTAACATTAAAAAAAGATGGCAGGTAGTATTTAATAGGACGTCCAAATAAATAGAGTATCTCACTATCTTGCAATATATTGCTCCATTGTGAGGGAAGATTCCAATACTGAATGCCACAGACTATTGATTTATGTAATTTCGAACAAACTTGACCAAGTCTTAAGATAATTATGATGACAGGTTATCAAACATGAGAATTGATATTTCAAGTTCTTATATTTTCCTTGTCTTCTACACTTGTTTTTCTCATCCTACTGATTGTTTTCTTCCTATAAAGTCTTAACTGTTTCCTCTTTAATGCAAACTTGCCCCAAACTCGATCATTAGTCAGATAGCACAAATGTTATCGACAAAAAGGAAAGAATACAAAAGGAAAAGAAACCCTCATGAGGAGGAAGCTGGGGGAGTAACTAAAAAACATAATAAATTTTCCCATTCATCAAGAATTTAGACAGATTTACTGAAGCAGCATGATACATATATGTTAGCCGAGTCTAATTTAAAAAAAAAATCTGTAACCTTATTTAAAAATTTCGACCTATCTTTGACACTAGCGCAGCCATAAGCATCTATATCCTTCAACAGTTTCCCCGCAAGCGTATGCTTCGACCTAGAAAACACTGTCAACATCTTGGAATAAAGAAAATTGTTAAACCTGCATGATATTAGAGGGGTTAAATATAGTATTCAAGTCAAAAAATTGACTCAATCAGGAAGAATTCATATAACTATAAAATTATCAGTACCTCATATCTTTACTCACAAAGTTCCTATATCCTTTCTGAGCTTCAAATATCAGTGCACTTCTCAAGCACTTCTCATTTGAACACTGGAAAAGGTAAATGAGATCATAAGGAGAAGAGCAGATGATCAAAAACTTCTAAGATTGACAAGTTCCACAGAGGAATTTGGAAGAAGCTAAAACCTACATACCAGTGAAATCCCACTAAGTGGTGTCTAGGAAGGTAGAGTGTACACTGCAATGTGTGAAAGAAATCCCAATTTTTTTCTCTCTCCTCTCTGAAATACTCTCTGCGTAGGTTCTGCTATCGTGCACTGTGGGGAGTATGGCAGGAAAGAGACGGCAAGGGAAACCTAAGAATCAAATGGTAATCGCATTTGGGATTAAGTAGGAAGAAAGTTGGATCGCGGATTAAGGATCTTCGCGAGCAAACTATAGAAGCAGAATTAACAATGAAAGTGCAATGAGGTTGATGAATGAGCACATTGGTAGCTCACAACTGATCCAATGGAGTATCAACTGGAGCCCAGAGGCTACACGAGAGTTATCAACTCCAGATCTAGTGGTTGCAGCGGCAAAGGCACCAATGAATACTGTTCCATTACTGGTGAACACTGTTCCATTGAGTACTGTAGATACAGTGGAAAGGCACCATCTGAAGGGGCTTACAGAACTTGGAACCAGATCCAGTGGGAATGAAGGAGGCTAATCCATAGGTTAGCTTATTTGCGAAAAATCGAGTTGCCAGCAATGGTATGTCCTCAAATTATATTACACCTGAGCTAGTTAATGGAAAGCTGGTAGTCAAGCTGGATGAAAAAGAGAAGGAGAAAGAAGAAGTGAAGTGGAAACACTCGCTGGTTCTGTATGTTATTGGGGAAATGCCAGGATATAGCTTGGGACTTCCATGTTGGAGGTCTCAAGTTCAAAACCCCTTGCCAGCGAAAGCAAGGGGTTTGCCTTCTAGGTCGAGCTCGTCACACCAGGCTTGCCTAGTACGGGTTACCTCTCCTATGTGGTTTGCGAGCTATTGCATAGGAGCGGGAGTTTTACCCTGTGCGCACCCTAAGGGTAGCGGCTGTGGGTTTCCCTTGTCATCAAAAAAAAAATTATATGAAGCGATTTATCTCACTAACATGGGCTAATGTGGCAAACCCTGACCTGTTTTACCATGATGAGGGCTATTATGTGGTGAAATTTCAATCTGAACATGACTTGAAGGAGATCTTATTCGCAGGGCTATACAACATAAACAATAACCCTATAATCTTAAAACAATGGACACCCAAACTTGACTTCAAATCAGAGTTCTTGACTGAAATCCTCCTTTGGGTAACATTTCCATAGTTGCCATTAAATTGTTGGGGTTGCGACTCTCTTAGTAGAATTGCTAGTGTGATAGGAATTCCAATATTTGCGGATGAATGTACAACCTAACAAACAAGGATATCCTATGCTCGAATGCTTATAGAGGTGGATGTCACCAAGTCAATCCCTACAGATATTAAGGTCATGGATGCTCGTGGTCAATCATTCCAACAAGTGATTGTATTTGACTGGAAGCCTGAGTATTGTGAAGGTTGTATGATGGTGGGACATAACTGTCACAAGGATAAACCCAAGCAAGTTGGCCAACCAAGGACAAAACAAACTCATCCACCAGCCAAACAGAAACAACCTTGGATGGTTAGAAAAGTTCTTGGAGCAAAGGATCACCTACATGTACTGCATCATGCTATTGATGGCAGGAGAAGCAAGATAAGGCAAGCCTATAATCAAATGCTAGGTGATGACCCAAAGGTTGATTGAAGAGGTCTCGTATGTCGCAACTTAGCAAGACCTAAAGCCATTTTAATCTTATGGCTGAAAATCCAGAACAGACTCCTTACAACAGATAGGTTGCTGAAATGGAGAATGCAAGTAGACCCTAAAATGTATTATGTGTAAGCAGGATGATATAACAAGAGGAGCACTTATTTTTGACTGTGCATTTGCCAACTCCTTATGGAGGAGATTACTCCAATGGACTACCATCAGTCAACCTCCAAGTTAGAATGTACGCAGACCTTACCCCTTCCTCAAGGAGGTAGAGAGGTTGTTTCTGTTTTGGGTAGAAGCTAATGGTAAAACAAAAGAAGCTAACTCCTCAAGCTGGGTTCAAGTTCTCATACTCATATCATTAAAGATGTTAGGGTTCGCGGGTTCAAGCCACAAAACAAAGGTAAGGTTTTGTCCATAAGCCTCAATGTGATAGTGGAAGCTTAGTGCAACCAGGCTGCCCTTTACTCAGTCTTACTTGTTAGCAAAGTAGTGATTCTAACATCCGAAACCCATAAAGATGAAACTTGGCTCCACCTCTAATATGTTTTCACAATTACAAAGAAAACAACTAAATTACACTCAAATTCAAGATAGCAGCTTTGTTAAAAGCATATATATATATACTGATAGAAATGGGGAAACTGAAAACAAACAGAAAAAAGGGCTTACCATAGTATTACGTGAGTGCACAACAAGGGTTGAAAGAGCCATAGATGAAGTATAGACATCAAACTGAAACTGCTCTTCAAAATGGAGTAATCTCTGCTTTGGGATTAAACTCTTCTTCCATAACACTCACTCGGAACACAGTTCACAGAGTGCTGAAACAACAAAGCTTATTTCTTTTTTTCAATTTTTAGCCAGAATTATCGAATTGACATTTTTTTTTTAAATAAAATAAAATAAAGTAAAGAAATTATTTGCTATTCTAATCTTGGTTAGGCCTTAATTTGGTAAATTAAATCTCAATTTTCAATTCTTAATTATGACACGTGGTAATTATAGGTACTTTGGGAAATGGAGAGGTCTGGTTCGAAACGTGTAAGTCATATAACTTAACAAAGGAAATTTGATAAATATCAAGCAAAAAACGTGAACAAAGATTAAAAAAATAAAAATTATTAAATAGATATTTATAATTTAAGTAATGTTATAAACGTAGTATTTGTGTTATATAAATGTGTAATTATGTAAAGTTCTTTTAGAATATGATTAAAAATTCCACTTGGAGACAAAGATGTTTGGATTTTCCTTACAAAATATCTATAAATGCGGAATATATTTCAAGATGAGTAAAAAGTCTCTTCTCTTCTTTCTACTTTATTATTTTTCTAAATTTATATAGTTACATAACACATTATCAACACGATTATTCTATTATTTTATTATTCTAAAAGAATTATGATAGAAGACGGGAAAAGTGCAAAAGAGATCTTGCATAATTTATGTAATAAGGTTCTTATATCTTCAAGGTATGATTTTATCTTTATGTTATAAGTATTTATGCGATAGATCTAGAGGTACCATCTGGAGTATTTAAAGAGACTTGTCGACTTTTTATACGTTTAATTTTAATCGATTGGAAGAGAATTTCTTAATTAATAAGCATAATTTAGTGAAAGGTATGTTTTCAACCTTTATATGAGGTATGTGATCTATTAAGTTATATCTATTAACTACTAATGTTCATTTTAACAAATCAATAATCTCAATTTTGTGTGTAATTATAATATGTGATCATATTAATGATCATCAAAAGTGATAAAATTATAATTATTTCGAAGTCTTGAGGTTGAGCCTCGTTGTGGATAAGACGATAGATTTAAGTTTTATCGCACCAAAAGAATAAGACGATGGATTTACGTTCAATCGCACCAAGAGGGTAAGACATTGGGTTAAAGTCCTAGTGCACCACGATGAGAAGATATTTGGTCAAGTTTCATCGATTTATGGCCTAAGACAATTTTTATATGGATAAGACATTAAATTTGAGTCTTAAATGCACCATATTAACGATATAATAATGATTAAAGAAAAACTGATGTGTTTTTGATGAGAGGTCGTGAAATTTACTAAATTTGCTTCATTACTAAAGTGAATTTGATAGTGGTGCATAATATGTCTTAACGAAGACAAGTAATTGAATAATGCACATAAATATGAAATGAGGTACTAAAACTATCATAATTTGATATGCTCACATGTTTGTGTTCCATTCATGAAGAATGATAACTTTTGATAAATGCTAAAAATATAGATTCATTCTCTAAAGGGAAAAGGGAATGAGGTGTAAGCCATCATGCTAGGCATGAAAAAGATTGCGACATTTGGTCAATTATGTGGTATCACCAAGAATATCTCTAAGAACGACATGTATTATGAAAAAGTTTTATGCTTTATCTTTAGGCTTGTATTGAATAAGAATTAGTGCAATTGAGACACATTCTATGATAAATAAGAAGTTTAGTAATTCTAATACTTTCTTAATTTGGCATGATTGTCTGAGATATTATTAGTCTATAATATTTAGACGAATTATGAAACATTAAAATGGACATCCATAGAAGAACCTAAATTTTTTTTTTCAATGATGAATTTTCTTGTACTTCTTGTTACTAAGGCAAGTTAATTGTGAGACCATCATGAACGAAAGTTGAGATTGAATCCCCTTCATTCTAGTAACGTATACAAATATTTATGGACATATTCATCCACCTATGAATTGTTTAGATACTTAATGGTTCTAATAGATATTTCTTCTAAGATGATCTCATGTGTACATATTGTTATCTCGCAACTTGATGTTTGCAAAAGTATTGACATAAATAATAAGAATAATGCACAAGTACCCCCTCAACCTATGTCCGAAATTCCAGAGACACACTTATACTATACTAAGGTCCTATTACCTCCTGGACTTATTTTATAAATAATTTTTACCCCTTTTTCGGCCTACGTGACACTATCATGTGGGCCTAGCAAGTGTTGTAACTTGGAAAATTTTCGGTTAATGCCTTATTTCATAAACCTAAGAAAAATATGTGTGGTAAAAACTCAAACACTTTTTGAAGTTTTAAGAGACATCTTATATATTTGTAGAAATACTTTATCCAAAAAAAAAAAAAATTTACTAGTTTAATTTAGTTTATAAGTTTATGACATAAATAATTTGATTTGATGTATAAAAAAATCGAATCAATCCAATCATATACACCCCTTATCCACATTTACTAAAACGACTCATACTAAAACAATAACACAAATCAAAATAAACCAAGAATTAAAATCTTACTACAATAATTTAAAGAACGTAAGATTACTAAATCGTATAAATATGAGTGGAGACTAAATTGAAGTGAAGACCAATAATTAAATAAAATTAGGGGCGTAAAAAATAGCTCAAATAATGGTAGCTCGTTCAATCCGTCAAAGTTTTAAGGGTTGAACTTAAAATAATTTAAATTCAATTTAATCTCTACTCGTTCAAGTCGTTACCCATTATTGACACCCAATTTTGATCCTCCTCCAGGAGAATTAGCTTTCGAGCTTCTTAAATTTCAAATAATTTGAAATAACTAATTTTTTATAAAGTTCAAAATATTTTTTCAAGTTATTTGAACCGCGTGAATATTAATATATGACAGTATATCAAATATTAATCAAGCTCTATAACCTAACAATAAAGAGAGACAAAAGTTAAAACATGACTTGTTTTGGGTAATATAGCGCAATAAATAAGTTTAAATGATGTTATTCTTCTACCAATATTATTTATTTGGATCTTTTCAATTTTTTTGTTAAAAAAAATAAAAAATTATAAATGGACTTAATTAGTAAATGAAATCTTGTATGTCTCCTAAACGTTATACAAGACATACTTTCACAATTTAAGAACACAAAGCAACACATTATTGTGATGTTTTAATGAATATAACGTCTTGATTCGTTGGTAATTAGATACATAATGTCACACATCAATAATTATTAAAATTCTAAATCTAAACTTAATCAGGTGTTATTATCGTAGTTAAGTGATAATCACTTAATCCGTTGAAAAAAGATTTTTATTCCCCCCTTGAAAATTTAAACACGAAATAATATCTGAATTTTAACTTTAATATTTGTATATATTTATTGTAAATATGTTATTTAAGCAAATTCTATTGAATTAGAACTGAACTTCACATTTGATTATTACTAGTAAAACTTCTGCGTCTTGATACTAAATACAATTAAACTTTGAAATGTGAAAATTAAGAAAAAAAATTGGTGTTAGTTAAACCTGTCTTGTCAATATTGATAATACTAAATACACTTTTTGTTATTAGAGTAACAATACTACCCAATAATTAACTTGTCGAGATCAATAATTTATTTGTATGGTTCTATTTTTATGATAGGTAATTCAATGAATTCAGATAGTGATATCGAACACCAGATGAAAAATCAAAATGAAAACGTATAATTTTTCTGAGTTTCAACCAGAAAAGATTATCAGTTCTCATAAAAGCAAAATGTAATGGCGTTTGGAGGCGAATTTGTGAACGAAAGAGTTCAAATTGGGAAATTAACTCAAAAAAATGAACAAAATTCACTTTCAGAAGCAAAAACCCATGCTTAGAACTGCAACAAATCCGTACTATGATGCCATTTTTTGATATAGGCTTTGAATTTGCAGGGCACCCCACAGAAAACCTGTAAGTATTTCAGAGCTATAATTCACAAGCTCTCCCCTGTATTACAATCCAAAGCCCTAAAATTTCATTTCAAAAAAATAAAATTAAAAAAAACTGAAGAAGAAGATCTACAATGGTGTTTAGCTTGCATCTGCTAATGAAGAAACCCTAATTGTGTTTTTGTTTTATTTATAGAGAATACTGTTGGGCTGGGCTTTTGGAGTTTGGGCTAAAATGCATGGGTCGTTCGATTTTAGGTTTTGAAAAAGTGGATATCCAATATCGAACATTTCAATTTCGATTTGATTTGATGTTGTTAGAACGAGTTTTTAACGTGAATGAAGAATAAAATGAGGATAAAATCAAAGTATAAACCACTTATAAATTTAAAACTATGTTAAGTGCCGGTGTATCTCATCATGGAACACTTATATTGTGCTTAAAAGACCATATTTTTTTTGTCAAGAATATTGTGCCCTCTAACTACTTTTCGAGGAAAATCAAAGACGGGTTCCTTTACACGACATACATCAACAAAAATACATATGAGCTCTTCTTGAGGATTAATATTTGAAGATAACTATCTGAACTGTAAATTTGTTGCTACTTTGATTTGTTCATGAATGATTTAATTGCTACTTAAAATGTCCATATATATATTATTTTTATTTTTAATAAAAGATCAATAAAAGTTGGATCTTCAGTCCACCATAGTTTCGAAATCGTTACACTGGACGTCGAACCAAACTTTTGAAAAACAAAACATAGAAAGAAAGAGATCGTTTTCAAATAAAAGTAAGATTTTGACAAAGAACAATTACCAAATCTTTAGGAGAGCAAAATAGAGTAGATTATATACATGAAAATAGTTGCAAAAGGTAGTAAAATTGAACTCTTCTCATTCATTGTGTTCGATGAAGCTATCGAAGCATATAAAACTAATCTAGAACGCCATACAGACGAAAATGGCTAGGTCTTGGACCTCTTAGTAGCTAAACTGTTACATTCTAGCTAGTGTTACTAATCAGAAATCTATCAGCAGCTCATCCGCGCCAGAAGAAAGAAGTTAAGCATACAACGTTGCTGGCTCCTTTGACGATCTACTAATCCCATTATCATATCGTTTGTAAGTTGTATCCTGAGGAGAAATGCAGAGTTAAGAAGAGAACATATCGTTAGTAAGTTGTATTCTGAGGAGAGAAATGCAGAGTTAAGAAGAAAACATGAACAATAGAGAAGTGTTTCTTTCTTTTGTGAGTGAGTTGTTTTCGAAAGATTAAAATGTGACATATGAGAAGAATGAACTTACCTCACAGTCATCCCACACTGCCCCAACGCACTTGGAAAAGCTAATGCTAGCACTTCTTATTAAGCAACGCGCTGTGTTGCTTGTTGGACTAAGCTCATTCTGACTATGACCTTCATTTTCATTACTAGAATCAGCTTTGTTGACCTCGTCTGATCCTCTCTGGCTTGGAAGTCGCTTATGAGCAACAACTGTTTCAACATGTCTTCCGTAATCATCATGTTGATCAGCTTCCTCATCTATTGAAACATAGACACGCTCTCTGTCGAAAAAAAATGATGAGTTTATTTGAGAGTAAGCAAACTTTATCTCACACTACTCTTATATGTAAGCAATAACATATATCAGGGTTAACTAACCTGGGCAAAGAGGTATATCGCCTTGGATGGTGCGTAATATTTCTTCCATCTCCCTCAAGTAAGTCGAATTGTTCCTTAAAGCAATCAACACCACTAAATGCAGATCAAAATTCATGTTAGTATATTGGGAAGACTTCAGAACGATCGAGAGAAATATTCTCAAACTCCTGATGGAAGACGTGTATATATATTATGTGTCAATTCGAGTGATACATTTTGGAAATATTCTCGAAGCTCATTTTGATCCATTACAACAATTTCTACTAATACATGACCAGATGACGGATATCACACAGATTGAAACTGAGTGGAAGAACACTGCTTCAAGTATGGGTGCGGGATGTAGTTGCAACACACAAGTGGATGAATAAAGAGAACTATTGACAGTACCTTGGGTACAAAAAGCTAGTATGTTCAGTGCCGTGAAGATACTCCTGCAACATCTGAGGGTGGTACTCTAAAATCTGTCCAGGGAAACATCAATGTTGTAGCACAACGGAGGCAGAACAAAATGAATGTCCACGAAAGATAAGAATGATCGACAACTCATACCTCCCGGTAGATGAGTTCTGTAATATCCTCTTTTGATAGTTTCCTTCTTTCAAAGTCGAATTCAGATTTTGAAATAGGCCGAGCAGATGGTTCATTCTCAATGTTTGCTAAACCACGGAAGTACGGATGTGCTAGTGCCTGTATTAGTACAACATGAATGGAATAAAACTTGCATCACAAACTGCAATAACTGTAATATGTTTTCTAAGTCCTACCTCTTCAGCAGACGGGCGATCTTTGGGGTCAAAAGCAATCAAACTCTCAAGTAATTTTAGAGCTAACGGATCTATATCCGGAAATTTTTGAGAGAGAGGAACAGGAGCTTTCTTCGTCATGCTGCTTAAATGTATTCTTGCTTTGTCATTTTTAATCTACACATATGGGGAAAATGGATCAGACTTATTTGGCTATTCGTATACATAACTAACTTATTGACTTCAACTGAGAAAAGGGAAGGACAAACCCTTGAAATAACTTCAGTGGATGGAGAACCAAGCAAATCAGTAATCAAATCCAATTGGTGGACGACATCATCCCCCGGAAACAATGGCTGCTTTGTAAGCATTTCTGCAAATATACATCCTATACTCCACATATCAACTGCCGGGGTGTACTGCAATAAGTAGATTGTTTTAGAAATGATGCAAAATTCTTGAAAGATCACATGAAAAATCTAACGAACTTGAGAAGCGTTACCAGATAAGAAACAGAAGTATATAAGAATGCAAGTTACCTATAAATGACATACTTACTTTGGAGTAAAATGAACCACAAAGTTCAGGAGCACGGTACCAACGAGTTGCCACATAGTCCTATACAGAGCAATGAAGTTAAGAATCTTACTTGGAATAAATCAAAAATCGTGTTTACGTATAATTCTAGAAAAAGAAGGGATAGACTACGAAACAAAGAGGAGTGTTATGAGGTTATTGAAATGTATGCTGCTTGGATTCTCCAAATTTGCACTACTTTTGGAGGATCTAACATGTACTCGTCAACATATTTGAAGAGTTCAAGCAACATAGCTTGAAAGAGGTGTAATAACTTGACATTTTGAGACCTTTTGGCTGGATATTATGGTTAAGATATATCGGAAAAAGTTCAAATAGAGAAATGCTTCATACAGTCCAGAAAATAGCAGATGGTGTATCGCCAAATGCTGCCCGAGCAAGCCCAAAATCACAAAGTTTCAGCTTGCAATCTGCATTTGCTAAAATGTTCTTTGGCTTCAAATCTCGATGGAACACGTTTGCTGTTGAATCAATAAATGAGAGAATAAGTCAAAATATGCAAAAGAGAAATCTAACTTGAATAACAGAGAGAAAAATGAAGAACAGCTACCTGTGTGCATATATTTTAAGCCTCGAAGAAGCTGATACAAGAAGAATTGATAATGTGCAGGCGAGAGACTGCCGTTAGCCTTAATGACATGCTGAAGGTCACACTCCATCAACTCGAAAACAACATATATATCCTTGAATTCTCTTGGACATGGAGGTAACAGAATATGTTTTATTTCAACAATGTCTGGATGTCGAAGCAACCTTAGGAGCTTTATTTCTCTAAGAATACGAGTGGCTTCCGAGACATGTTCAAAAACATTGTTGATCTTCTTTATCGCTACCTTCTTTCCTGTATGAGTATCAACCGCTGATGCAACAACACCGTAGCTCCCCTTTCCAACAACCTCTTGGATTTCATATTGATGTGCTTCACCATATTCAGTGAAGAATTCCTTGAAAGGCATTCTCTGAGATATTATAAAAGACATGATTAGAACTGTACGTGCCCAAGTCCATATAAGCAGACCATTCAGTGGCGGAGCCAGGAATTTCTTATGTTAATCATTTCCTATATCATTTTACGTGTATACATATAATTTTTTTTCAACGAAGGGTGTCCAATTACCACTATGTGGCTACGCCACTGAGACCATCAATACAATCTCCAACCAATATGGGACATTACCCGGCTCGTGAGAAGATGATTGTCCAAGATCATATAATCAAACCATCAATACATTCCTCAACCAATGTGGAACTTTAGCCCACTCTAACACTAGCAATGAAAAATTGATAAACATTCATAGTTTAACAAAGACAGAAAATACTAAGAAACAAAAAGTTGCAATCACAAATTCAACAGCTAAAACTAACAGAGTGAACTACAATTAGAGAAACACCATTGAGATTGACTAAACTGTTTACAACAGCAACAACATATCCAGTGCAATCCTACAAAGTGGTGTCTGAAGAGGGTAGACTGAATGCAGACCTTACTACTAGAAAGACTGTTATCAAAAATCCTCGACTCAAGCAAATAAATGCAGTAATTAAAAGAAAAGAAAAAGTAAAGTTACCATTTTTTTAGTATTTATACTTCAATTTAAGATGCACCTGTTTAAAATCAAATCCAAGACCTACAATATGTCAAAAAAGTTAAAAATAAGAACAATGAAAGTTTGAGAAAAATCAAAATTAAAGTTTGTACCTCTGAATTATTGTGTTAGGGAAAACAACTTTTAGATGATAATAATAATAATAATATGTCTTCTTCTCTCCACATTTTCTGGTAAGACTTTATATTTATACCTTCAAGAAAGTGTAGCACGTCTAAATAATTTTTTCTTTTAAAAAAATAGGCAAATTTAGAATATGTCAGCTTTACTTGTCCATATCACAATGTTCCCACAAACAAGCTTTTATCCAAATAATAATAAAGTAGAATTGAGGTAGCGCGAAAGATGATTCAGATATAATTTCAATTAATATTAATCGAAGAGACGATTTTTGAATCCAGAGAATATGAAAATAGAATGTGTAAGGAAGTTATGAAGAATTGGAGAAGAGCAGACCTTTTGCAAACTGAGGTAAGTAGTGAGAATTTTTTCAGTGAAAACTTTAAAGGCTTTAGTCAGTTAGGACAAACTGATAACAACCAAACATTTTACCTGTTCTTGAGGATGTTGTTTCGTTTTAGCTTATTTTACGTTTATTAATAAAAAATATAAAGTATAATTTATTATGTTAATTATTTTTATTTTATGTTTTTCAAAGAATCGAACACTATTAAGATAATTATTATTTTTATCAACACTATACTTATTTTGAAACGGATAAAGCTATAACAGGAGCAATAGTTAAATGTCGACATAAGATGTACATATTATTTATATACCAAACTCCACGCACATTTATTTTTGGTACGGCCAAGGACAATATTTTTAGTTTTGACAAATTGCTTGTTTAATACAAATTTTATAAGCCAAATATATATTTTTGAAAAATTCAAAACACGTCATTCCAAACTTACAAATTATTATTGAAAAATATTCTAACTTCATACGCGATAAGTGATAAAGTAGATGAGATATCCTATAATTATTGAAGATGAACTAATTAGTTAGTTATATTAATCTAACAACTAGTGGTTAATTATTTACTAAGCCAACCACAAATAACGTGTAATCCCTTTTGATTTATTTAGAAAAAACAATGATAGATAGGGTTGACCTCGAACTTTAAGGAAATTGTCTTTTACTCTCATTTATAACTTAAAATTAAAAAAAAATTATCTAACAATATTTTTAATTTGATGTATTCTATTATATTTTTCATGTGTGTTTTTTTGTGAAAAAAATAATATTATATTAGATAAAATAATATTTGTAACGAAATCAATATATCCCAACTAATCTAATGATAATTACAGAAATGATTTAATTAAAAAAAGTCATAAGTAGAGAAAGATTATTATATTATATTACATTATTTCATTCAAATTTTCTTATATTTCTTCATCTTGCTAGAATTTGACGAACAACACAAAATACACATGTCTCCTATTCGATGTTCGAAGTTTCTATTTTCACTTAGTATTAGAAGTCCGTTTAAAAAACTTGATTAAATTTAAATTATACGTTACTTTATTTTGTAATATTACGTATCTTATCAGATTTTTCGTTACTATATATACACTTGTTTTCTTTTTATTTTTTTTGCTATGATGAGATGTGGAGAAATTAAACTTTCAATATAAAGATTTTTCTTGGATTCTTTTGACAGCAACCCTTGATGTCATTAGTTGAGTTGTCCAATTGATGTAGACATAATTATTAGGAGACTCTTAATTTTATCAACTAATTGATGTAATAAAGGTCGACTTTGAACCATAGATAAATTAGATGTATAATTAAATAAAGTAAAATGGTTATTTTATACTCCTATTGTTTGTCATGACAATTAAATAATGTTTCTAAGATACATACATTTCTTTTCTTTCTTTTTTTTTCATTTGTTGTTCGGTATTCACATTCGAGTCTAACTAAATCTGAATTTGCGCCTGAGTTTCATATTGGGATAAAGCGCTCCCTAACAAAGGCAACTCCGTGCCCAAGAAAACTCGAACCCGAAACCTCTTGATTAAGGATGAAGGAGTACTCAACATTCCATCACAACCCTCGTTGGTCTAAGATATATACATTTCAAAACAAGGTGGATGGAATATGTAGTTTGTCTCTTGCTATAATAAAATAAATTGTATCAACAAATTTCAAAGTCAAATTGATATACTTGAGCCAAATATATATATATATGGGAAATTAGGAGTTCAAATTTAATGGTTTGTCTCTTCCACTTGCCAAAGAACATTATAAATTTATAGACTATCCTTGATATTTTATTTATTTGAGATCATTTGTTTGAATATGCCGTTTAAAATATTGATGTAGAGAAGTTGCACAATGAAGATATTACTAATTAAAAGATAAGTTTAACATAGAAAATATATCTTGGAAAATATATAAAATTGTATGCTCAAAACCGTCTAGCTAAAATTAATTTCTAAATGTTCCAAAAAGAAAAGGAAATTGTATATATAATCTAATAGGTTGAACATAAGCTCACAAAAATAAATAAATAGCAAGCAAGACTAGTTTATAGTTTAGTTATGTGTCTTTTTTTAAGTTTCGAAATTGCTCACCACAGTTAATTTGCCAAATAATATTTAAATACATGTATCTCAGATATATTCGGGTTAAACACTATATTTAAAATAATTTTTAGCAACATTTAATTAATAATATTAACTTAATTCGCATTAAATATGTATTTTTAGCAGTCATTAGCACTTTTATAAAATATCTCCAACACCTATAGCGAGGTTGGATCCATTGTAAGTAACTAAAGTTGGTAATAGTTTTAGTATCAAAAGATACATGTTGACTCTCAACCTCTTCCCTGTGTATTTGTATTTCAAAATTTATTTGGTAGCAAAGATGTATAGTATCAAAAGATATATGTTGACTCTCTTGTCGGTCTCTTTCTTCTTTCGCTCGCATCTCTCTATGCATCTATATTTTATAATGTATCTGGTAACAAAAATGCATTTATCTAGTATTAAACGAAACATGTTAACTCTCTTGCTTGTCTCTTTTCTCTCTTATTCGCTTATTTCTCCAGTATATGTATTTCAATAATGCATCCGGTATCAAAGTTACATGTATCTAGGATCAAAAGATACATGTTAACTCTCGTACTCGCCTCTCTCCTCTTTAACTTGCCTCTATCTGTGTACCTGTATCAAAGATACATGTTTCCAGTATCAAAAGATACATGTTGACTCTTTTGCTCGTCTTTTCCCACTCTCGCTCGCATCTCTATCTACATTCTAGAATGTATATGGTAACGGAGATACATGTATCTAGTATTGAAAGATACATGTTGACTCTCTTGCTCGTCTCTTTCCTCTCTCGCTCGATTTATTTTCTCCCTATTTATCTGTGTTTCTGACTTAAATCTGATATGAAATTACTGATTAATGAGATAATATATAATTATTTGTATTTATGATCCTTAATAGTAGTAGACTTTATGGACAAATTATCAAAGCCATATGGACCATTCTGAAAATTTGCCATCTGTGGGCCGAGGAAGCCCAAATAACATGAACAGCTAAAGTAGGCAGGCCCAGCTAGAGAGCAAAGCCTACAAAACAGCACTTCCGCTGCTTCACGGCCCGGTCTCTCGCCGTCTCCATTGAAACCCTAGTAAGTTGCTCAGCTCTACTTTTCTTCCTCCATTGTGGTTGTTGTTTAGGGTTTAAGCTAATTGAAGCACGAATTTCTGTTCATTGTTTGCAGGGAAGTGTAAGTTTTAGACTTAAAAGGAGTTGAAAATGTCGGACAAAACCAAAGGAAGAAAAGAGGAAGTGGTTACCAGGGAGTACACCATCAACCTCCACAAGCGCTTGCATGGCTGGTAATCACTGTTTTTGTTTTGGATTTCTGTTTAGTACGATTTTGATTACAAATTTTGATAATCTGAATCATTGTTTTGTTATTGTACCAAAAAACTCATGTTTTCTTAAATAGAGCTGATTTTGCTATTGTCAATTTTATGATTATATGAAGAAAATTAGGTCCTAGAAGATATAACTGTGTTGTTTCATATCCAATCTTGTTATGTAAGTGCTTCATAGTACGGAGTCCATTTTGAGTTCTAGCTCATTTAAGAACTGTGAGTGTGGAGCCTAAATGACGTGAAAAAAAATGTGAAGTTGATCTATTAATTCTATAGAGTTGATTACTTTTGTCTATTTTATGGTTAAGAAAATTTGTTTGGTGCTTTTTTATTTCCAATTTTTAGTTATCTGGTGATAGAATATGACTAAGTGTCTCCATATCTCATTTTTCGACTATGAGCGAAACCTGAATGAGGTGAAAAAAGGCGAAGTGACCAAAATAATGGACAAAAAAGGTTTATGAAAACTGCCGGAAGTGTACTAATTTAGAATGACTTCCATTGGCAAACCGGGTTTAATGGCTGTTGAAGTACCCTCACAATCTTCTTTACTGCTGGTACCCCATTCAATGTAGTGCGCTATTTAGTTAAATAGTTCTAGGGTGGAAAAAATAGTTAATCAAATTAATTTCCTAATATTAGCAATTTTTGTAATTAAGAGTTTCCGATAGCTCATTTGACAACTATGAGCGGAACCTAAATGAGGTGAAAAAGGTGAAGTTGACCAAAATAATGGACAAAAAAGTTTATGAAAACTGTCTAGAATTCAGTGCTGGGGACCTGTGGGGAAGAAGATGGTGGAGGACTTTTTAGGAGTTATATAGGGCACTAATTTAGTGAATTTTATTGCTGCATTAACTTTAATGGCTATTAAAAGGTTTCGTTTGTGAATGGAAGTCATAAAAAATTGTTCATTATTTAGGTCAACTTCATCTTTTTCCATGTAATTTAGGTTCTGCGCTCACAACTATATAGATAGCCAGGTTATAGTGTGCATGAGTAAGAGTGCACTAAAAATGTGTGAACAGTGGGCCAAATTGTGAACTAGTGTAAAAAGAACAATGGAATAGTAAGTAAGTTAAAACCCATTTTGTTCAGGTTGCTGTTAGGAAATAATATTGGCATGCTGCATAACTATTGTACACCAAAATCACTCAGATTAAGCTTTAATAGAGACTGTCCAGATATTTCATATTGTCGCTATGGTTATAATAATTTCTTTTGTTGTGTTTTAACTGATTTTGTGTTGTTAATATGATGTGTATGCTGTGTATTTTTGTTGGTGAACCCTAGATGCTCTCCTGTAAAATTATGATGTGTTGTATCCTAGACCAGGATTATCAGCTTTATCTTTTGGTGGAGATAGATTAGTCTGTCAATATCTTCTTTCTGCTTGGTGCAACTGTAAACGGAGACGTTCAGCTTTAGTATAAATGCTGCTCCATGATGAGCAGTGGTCTAACATTAGAATGCTATGCTTTGGTAACAGTACATTCAAAAAGAAGGCCCCCACAGCCATCAAGGAGATCCGGAAGTTTGCAGTGAAAGCTATGGGCACAAAGGATGTCAGAGTGGACGTGAAGTTGAACAAGCACATCTGGAGCAGAGGTATCCGAAGTGTCCCAAGAAGAGTCAGAGTTCGTATTGCTCGCAAGAGAAATGATGACGAAGATGCAAAGGAAGAGCTCTACTCTTTGGTTACTGTAACTGAGATCCCACCAGAGGGATTGAAGGGACTTGGCACCAAGATCATTGAGGATGAAGATTAAGCTATCAGTAGTTGAGAACAATAGACACATAATTTATTTGAGAATCATCAATTTTGTTTCGAAACTTAATTTGTTCCTTGACTAATATGGTCTACTTCGCAATCCTGATTGTTATATTTGTGTGCCTTGTGCTTACGAGATCCAATTATCTGCTGTTTCAGTATATGATCATGCAAGTATGTTAGTGATTTCTAGATTTTGTACTGTGGTTTTGGTTGTGCTTTATATAATAGTAGCGTCTACAAGGGTTATTGTTGGGTGTCTGTGCTAGCTAGAAAGCCTTTTACTATGACATATTCTTGTGATCTTCATGTCAAACCCAATATCACACCATTATTTCTGGAAAATGTTGGGAAAATTGACAGAAGATTGTAAGGTGATGGTGAGTAAAACCCAGATATGCAACCATACAACTCGAGTTCAAATGAATTGGTCATGAACAACAAAATTAACTTCTTTGCTCAACTTGATCATTGCAACTGCTAGACATTGGTCTTTCACTATAGGAAGTATAGTTCGACTACTCGATGACATTTACTTTCTCAGACAATCAATTAACATGTGGAAAGAAGTATTTTATTACAATCAGATCATCAACCTATATTTGCAGATCTTAGCAGACAAGTTCATGTACAAGGAGCCTAAAGAAAGTTCTGAATCCCACCCAATAACAAGTAAACCTGTGTAAGGAATGAGGACTATATGCAAACAACATGCACAGGATTCACCATTTCGTTGATTGGCATTTAGCAGCTTTGCTACCATCATTGAGGTAAGACTGAAAAGTCCTAACAACCTCCTCATACGTTGGCCTCTTGTAGTCTACAGCCTGTCATTGTTTAGGACGACAAGGTTCACAGTTAGTGTTTTGACATACGTTGATATTATGAAGTTTAAAACTGGTTATCCACTTCGGAAAATACCTGCTCAATTACTTCTTCTGGTCTTGCCCACTTCCACTCTGAGAATTCTGCTTCTGCTTCACCAGTTGCTAAGTTGATTTCACTTTCAGCATTGGTAGATAGCATAAGAAACCTGCCAGATGCATAAAATCCTTTATTTATATGTAATAGTTAACTTCAATGTCTCCGGAAGAACTACTATTCGTTCATGAGAACAGAACTGTGTCATTTTGGCTGAAAACTAGACAAAGCTTATCGAGTGCATGTGCAGATGCTATTATATACTTCTTTCATCAACTGATGGGTGAATCCAAAATATAAACAAGTAAAAAAGCAGCATCAGGCGCTGATCTTTTAGCACAAGTACTTGCTATGATGTGAAAGAAATTGATGCAAAATCTTCATTTTACAAAAGTAGAAGCAGGAAATCTAGATCCAATTGCAGGCTTATGCTTTACCAGAACCAGCACCTACGAGAGTACTTCGTACTGTGCTTCTAAATTTAAAAACAGCAGAAAACTACATATACCGGTAATGGATATCTACACACTCTTATCAAATACAAGTACCCACTTCCGGGTAGATGCAACATAGTTATCCCCCCGGGAACACAGGAGTCAGGAAGTATTGGACTCGAATCACTGCCCACATACGCTCCAAGTCCCCGAGTATGTACAAGATCTATATACTGCTCTAACTCTCCATGATTATTCATCACTTGGTTTGACATAATTCAATAGAGGATAGACTAAGATGTAACTCAATCTAAAAGACAAATTTTCCTAATATCTTCTTGGTGCATCATTAAAACAGAACGATGCATCGAATGTAGGTGAATTCCAAAAATAACACTTCTCTCAACATGAGATATGTTGGCATCGTTTCATATTCAAAGAGAGGATATACAGCAGTGAACTATCAATACTGTGCTCAGGATGCACAGTTTTTCTTTCACATCAAATGATAAAGTATTTCTATTTATTTGAACTCCTTTAGGACATTAAATCCAATTGTAGAAGAAATTCACTTTCTTACATCACATGGAATTCGGAAACATGTTGTGTGAAGCTGGAAACATTCAGCAGAGACCAAGAGGAACAATGAGATAGTTCATAATAGATGGAAAAACTACTTAACATTGTTCCTTTTATGCAAACGGCAAGAAAACAAGAGAACTCTAATGGACTGTTAATTTGCACTATCTTACACAGGAATGATGTTCTTTTGGAGAATAATCCATTGTTTTATCACATGCACAGGAATACTATCTTTTACCAGCGGAGGAGGACGAGTACAAATATCTACACGAATGCATGCCAACAAGCAAATAAAGAAAGTGAAAAAAGTAGGATTAGATGGACATCTTAATTTTGGTCGTCGAATGAAGATTTTAACTCATATATTTTCTGATCCACCTATGTGATCTACTTTTACAAGGCTTAACCGATACATGAAAGAGGACTGATGGCAGCAGCTTGTAACGTTGTTTCATAGGCAAAATATGAATAAGGCATCTCTAAAGTTTGATAATGCAAACATACAAGTTCCTCCCAGGAAAAAGGTGTTTTATGGATAAACACAATATTTCTTGAAGATATATTTTGCCATAAAAGAACAAAGCACAATTATATCAAGCAAATCATAGGATACCTACCATTTCTGTGCCTGTCCATGCCATTCTCCTCCCCAAAGACGGTTTACTTTGGCCTTTACGGCTGGTGGGAAGTCATACGTCAACCATTGTGGGACCTGACGATATGAAACAACCATTATAAATAAATGATCTAATCATTCGAGCTTTTGGACACCAAGGTTTCACGTTTCTTGCCGGATAAATACTTTGCGGTCAGAGGGGAATTAATATTTAACATGACATAATCTATACATATACATCTAACTAATGAAAAATTTTCACGTTAGACGGACCTCTGCAATTATTTCAGCTGATGTTATTCCAGTTTCCTCTCGCAATTCCCTAATGGCAGCAGATTTTGGGTCCTCTCCATCTTCAATGCCCCCCTATTCAAGTTAATTACCATTAGATAGCTAAACAGTACCAGCACAGTTAAGAATATTGAGTAAAAAAATGTACAAATTAGTGTGTTATATTGCTAAAATACTTAGCATTTGGCAACTAGGTGTCACAACTTAGTTTTAACAAATACAGGCAATTGATTTTCACCGAAGGATGAACCATAATACGATAATCTTGAATCTCCTGCTTTCAAAATAAAATTTATTACACCGTATCCTTATGTTACTAATCAAGGCTAGAATATAACTGTATTCTACAAAAGCTGGTACTGAGCCTTTTTCTACAGAGAAGGTTTATAACAATGTTACCTGTGGCATTTGCCATGCTCCGGGTACATTCAATCTGGAAGCCACAAAGACCTGCAATTGCATCATAACCAGATAAGACCCCAGATTTTACGTCTTTATATTTAGTAAACGTACCATTTACAACATTTTTATTGATCAAAATACAAATGAAAGTACTTATCTAATTTATGATTACATTTATTGCATGTAAACAAAGAAGGAAAAGGGGAAGTTATCATTAGAAATTTCTGATCAAGTGAAAACAAAATGCATCCGATACTTAACACGGAACTATCTAAGGAGAGAAAATCAGAAGTACATCCTACTGTTGCAAAGTCATTCCCTTCAAAACTTAAGTACTTTACTGGCTGAGATATATTGCTTTTACTGCTATTTGGAATTAACAACTTTGTTTATGGAACAGTAACACAATGACAATCAGCGGACTCGTTTTTTCTGCTCCCTTTATTGATTCCTTCAATTGAACTGTTCTATTTACCGTCTATTCTCATTCCAGACTGCATACTAGATTTAACCACAATCCACTTCACTCTAAAAACTTCCTAGCTCAACTTAACATACTGTTCCCTCGACTAATTCCATGGATACATACCACCTCTCACCAACAACATGTACCAGTTAGTAACTATAACTCTATCCACCAAGCTAGGATAGAAAGGAATAAACCACCTAAGTTTTTGACTCTGCTGGGATTTGAACCTAAAAACTCATGGTTCTCAACTCAGTTCATTGATCACGAAGCCACACCCTTGAGTGTCATGTTCCTTTATTTTCTTCTTTATGTTTTTGAGCTTGTCTAGTCCTTTGTTTTCTAACTCGAGGTGCCAGTCGGGTCATCCTAACCCTCTTCGACAGAAAATTACACTGTTTATACATGATTCAAATTATTTTTTATCTATACATAATAGATGTTGAACACACTCGACTTCTTTGTGTGTACCTACTTCTTCATATTTTGAACCCTCTTGATGAAAATTCTAACTCCGCCATTGAATCTCGTTTGACAAATTAAAAGGATACAACTACCTACCGCTACAACTCAAATACTAAAAATCAACAGTTTAGTAAAAGATATTACTAACATAAAGTTAAAAAAAGCTCATTTTTAGCATCCCTATATAGATTTTTTCTTTTGTTTCTCATAAATATGAAGAAAATAAAAAGATTTCCCTAAATAAATACAGGTTAGATCAATAAGTACACTAACAAACATAAATATCTAAATCTCAATTTATGACCCTTTTTAGTACAAATATCAGTAATCATGTAATTTAATTTCAACAAACTCCAAAAAAAAAAAAAAGTTGCTCAGATCCAAACAGAGAAACCCAACACATCACACCAGAAAAAACAGAGTAAACATGGGTTTTAAGCCTTCAATTTGTTAGTAAAATGAATAAAAAAGTTGAATAAATGAGAGAAATATACCAAATGATCATGATTGATGAGACAAATTCCTACGTTGGGACGATAACCACAAGGGAGATTCTCCATTGATAAATATATTTCTTCTGGGTTTGAGAAAAAACAAAGTCAGAACTGAGAAAGTTTCAGAGAGAGAAAGAGAAAAAAAATCACTATCAGATATCAGCAATTGCAGCAATATATATGATAAAAGTCAAAACTTGTACTACTGCAACTTTAAAAATTAAAGTGCTAAAAAGAGTTTAGTGGAAGGAATGAGGTGATGATGACGAACTCCGACTCCGAGACTTCTAATTAAGAAAAAAAAATATTTTTCGCTAAAAATAATTTGATAACAGCTGTTAAGATTTTAAATTCGAGTTTTAACTTCGAGACATCTGATTAAAAACGTAACTGAATTTGAATTTTGATATTTTATTTTACTAATGCATAAATTATTGATTAAATACATGCCGCAGATCAAGATCTGGTTGTTAAGAACAAAAGGAGTAATAAAAATTTAAGCTTTTTGTTATACAAAAAGTGTATTAATTATTTTGGAAAGAAAATAAATATATGCATAGTAGATTATTAATTAGCTTAAACTGATTCGTATTATATCAACTAAAATATATATGTTCCACGGGGTATGGACTCAACCCCATGTTATCTATGCTGGAATAAAGGAATTTAAAAGTAAGGTGGGAAATTAAAGAAATTAATATTTGGAAGGAAAAATATATTAAATTGATAAATAAATATTAATTTGATTTTGACTTTATGTATGCAATTATAAAAATAAAAAGAAGAGGAAGGTGATTGTAAAAAAATCTTACTTGGTTAGAAGGAATACGAGTTTAAGAATAGCTTTAATATAGATTTTTTCATACTATTTTATATGTCGATGTGATTGTATAGCGTGCGAAATATTCAAATAAAATGTGTTAAAACTCCCATTTTTCTTTATTCGTACTAAATTTTTCGTTCGATTTTTATTTTATTATTTTCTAACTATTTTTTTCCTTTTCTTCTCTCTAAACCTCCTTTCAATCATAATCAACGCATGCAATATTTAATTGACAATTCATCCTTTTTATTGTTTCATTTTATATGACAAAAAGGATAAATGTCAATGAGTTACTATTTACTTGGATTATGATTGAAAAGATGAGTTAAAAAAAGAAAAAAATATTTATTTATTTTAGAAAAAATTAATATAAAGTTCCTCATAAGTCGTAACAAAAAGAAAGGGACAAAAACAGTAGAAAAATTAATTAGTGGGGAAAAAAAGGCACGTTGACATTTTTTGGAGACTTTTGAGTGGAAAAAAGAATCTAATAATGGAAGTAGAGCATCATCTTCAGGTGGATTTGTCAATATTTTTTTCCTCCGATTTCAATATCCGTATTAAAATTTGATTATTCTAAATTTACGTTACGTAAAACTTATTTAAGAGAAAATATTTTTCATCGAGAAAAACTTTTTTAATCAAAATTTAATTTAATTAAAAGATAAATAATTATATTCGTCAGAGATATTCGTTGACAGCGATTTGTAAATATTTTATTTCTAATAAATGAATATAACCTTAATGTCCACACCTTACTTTTTAGTTTTGACATTATGTAAGGAATCAATTAAAAAGCAACTTGTCATTATTATAATTAATAAATAGCAAATGGGATGAGTACAAGTACTTAATTCAATGCATAATTAGAGGGGTAAAAGTCCACTTATATAATCACCTTTTCCCTTAGTTAATAATCTAATTTCAATTTATCTAAAAGTCAACTTAAATTGCTATTTCATCCTAAATTTGATAAGTCTTATTCAATCGATGCTTTTACTATATTGAAAAAGTGTTGCTTTCATAAGATTACTGTTATAATATAGGTTTAGTGTAATAGTAATTTTTTAAATTTGTCATTAAATATTATTAAATATTCGAATTACGATATGTTTCAATTAAACATCTGAATGTATATATGTAGCTATTACAAAAATTTCAATAAAATTTCAAAAATTAAAGTAAAAACGCTTTGCTTCGAATTAAACCACATGCTCCACCGCTTGTGCGGGCCGCCGTCAATTCCTTTGAGTTTCATTCTTGCGAACGTACTCCCCAGGCGGGATACTTAACGCATTAGCTACAGCACTGCACGGATCGATACGCATCCATCGTTTACGGCTATGACTACTGGGATATCTAACCCCATTCGCTCCCCTAGCTTTCGTCTCTCAGTGTCAGTGTCAGCCCAGCAGAGTGCTTTCACCGTTGGTGTTCTTTCCGATCTCTACGCATTTCACCGCTCCACCGGAAATTCCTTCTGCCCCTACCGTACTCTAGCTTGGTAGTTTCCACCGCCTGTCCAGGGTTGAGCCCTGGGATTTGACGGCGGACTTAAAAAGCCACCTACAGACACTTTACGCCCAATCATTTCGAATAACGCTTGCATCCTCTTTATTACCGCGGCTGCTGGCACAGAGTTAGCCGATGCTTATTCCCCAGATACCGTCATTGCTTCTTCTCCAATGTTATGCGGAATTCGAGATAATACGAGAAAATATAAACGCGAAAAACAAGACAACAGATTTACGTGGTTTACCAATAAATTGGCTACGTCCACGGGAAAGATGGGGAGCAGTTTTATTATGGAGAGGCAAGAACAGAATACAGAATAGGGTTTGCCATAGCGTCTATATATCAAAATCTATCATGTCCAAATATACTAGATTAGCCATAGTTTTCTTGTGATTGATTGAAACAGGATAATCACGATAGACTCTTTTTTCTAGAATACACCCGTGGGCCTTCTACCTCCACGCGGCATTGCTCCGTCAGGCTTTCGCCCATCACGTGTTTAGATTCTCAATTAAAACCAACAATATTTTGAATGCCTAAAGAATTTGCTGTCAAATTTTTAAAAATGACTATGTATTAAGCTTTTAGTTAAACCATTGCATTATTATATAAGCAAACAACACAAATTACACTAATTTAATATTTAATTATCTCATTTTTCGTAATTTGCTATATGAATCCCACCATAATTCACACCTTGGATGTATATACGTGACACATCCAAATAACATGTTAGCCAGATAATTTTGAATATATGTTACAAAATTTAAAAATATTTTTAATGCTTGAGTTTCTATAAAACAAAATGAAGACATTGCCCTTATTGTTCTTTTAATTTGCATACAAAGACACGTTAAATAGTTTACTAACTAACAATATATTCAATATAATTTTATGAATGGGTTTAGAAATGATGAGATAGATAGGTTATTTATGATAGACACTAAACTTAATAAAAAATAATTTGAAGTTGTTAAAAAATGATGAAAACTAAAAGGTCATGATAAAAACTGTTAAAGAAAACAATGAAAACTAAAAGGTCATGATAAAAACCGTAAAAAAATAGTCTGAAAAAACTAGTAACTACAACAAAATAATATGATAATTGAAGTACAAAAAACAACATATATTAATAGAAACTGAAGGACAAAAAACTATTACGACTAATTAATAAATAAAAAAAAAAAAATGACGTTCAACAATTTACTGACCTTCTACTAACATTCTATCTTAATTTATATCCTCTACAACCTTTTGACTCGATAATGACAATTAAGGAGGGTAGAATCACAAATTACTAATCAACCTCTATTTTGTATCTTATGAACTGTTTGCTTCGAAATTTTAAGGACGATTTGGTCATTTTGATTAAAATAATATAATTTGGCCTAACAAAAAATAAAAATTCTTTGAAGTTGTCATCATACATCACAGTGTTTATTTTTTTCATGTTTTATTTTTGTCCCTGATTTATTGTTTAATTGCATAATTGCATGTATGTGTGTATTTCTTTTTATTTGCATGATATTGATATCTTTCATTTTTGTCAATATCATACATACAATACACTTGGTATAACATCAATTGAGTTAGTTGAACATTAAATACCAAACTATCTCTTTATTTATTAATCGAAACTTGTCGATACATTTTAGTTAACAAATAATAATTAAAATATCAGATTACAATATTACGTTCAATTTCCATCATTTTCTATTGAATAATCAAAGCTTATGAGAAATACTTTAAAAACCAAAGGTAACATTATAATTAAAATTTACTTGACTAATTCATTATTATTAGTATTCAATAATATCACATAGAAATTAGAATAACTAGTGTCAAGTCCTTCCATATATATCATAAAAAAGACACAACTTTAAGTCCATATTAAAACAAAAGATAACGTGCACATTAAAGTATAATTTATTTGTCAAAATATTGACTTGCTTAATAAAAATATTTACCAAATAAAGTATAATTCATTATTTTTTTTCTCTATACAACATATTTTACCTCATTTCCCTAAACCAATAACCAACATTTGTTAAATATTGAAATATATATCATGTTGTTTGAGTAGAGAACACTATATTTACTTTAGTGTTATTTAAAGTTATACGTCTTATATACCAAGCAAATACATATGAATAATGGTTTAGATGTTTTCTCAAGTTAGGAATAACATAGGCCCTAACTGCAATTAACTATTAACTACTTTTTTTCTACAAGTTAACTAACCATATATTTTTTTCATCTCTCGATGCTGAATAATTTACGTATTTTCAAATTATTCCGTTTATTAAGTTGGTAAATTTCACCTTCTCAAAATTTTCTTGCTTGAGCAATAAGCAATAACAATTTTCATATCGAAAAAAAAAATTTAAAGCTACAAAACCTCCTATAACTTCACCATTAAAACTACGTAGCATTTCTAAATTGTAACTCTTTAACATTAATCAAGTTGTTTCGGTCTTCGAGCTTTGAAAAGTTACTATATGAGGTTGTTGTTCAATTATGATTTTTTTTTCACTTTTTCGAAAAGTTAAACTTCAAAAAACATGTTTAGACGTAGAATTTCAAAATTCAACGTCATAACTTTCAAGATTTTGAAAATAACACCTTTTTACTCCAAATTACTCTCAAAAAGTCGAAAACAACTTCAATTCATTCGTATCGATAATGAAACATAACTTCAATTTTCAAATATAATTTTTCACTCTTCAATCAAAAATTACATTCAATTTTCGCAATGGTACATGATCAATCATCCCGCCACAAACATTCCGCCTAATAATTTATATTTTTATTTAGCTTTGATAGATGAGAGAAGTATCGAAAATATTCGTGTAAATAATCGAAAAGGGTAATTCAACAACGATACCTTCCATCTTCTTGAAATGCTAAATCCCGAGCGGGAGAGTTGAGTGTTGTACACCAAAAATCTCTAAGCACACGCATACATATACATACAATACAATACAAGACTTGAATGTTCATCTCTTCTACAACAATTAGCTAACTTTACAAACCAAATCCACAAAATCCCTTTTCCCCAATCCATAGGGTTTTACCAAAAATCCAATTTGAACCATTGAATTTAGCCCCAAAACGGTAAAGTTCAATCCTTTTTAGTGAAACAATTGCAAATTACTTTGTGGGGGTTATGGATGATGATGTTGTGCAGCGAGTATTGCAAGAAGGTGGTCGCGATTACTACCAACAACAGCCTTCTACTTCATCTTCTTCACCTTCCATTCTTCAATCGCTTCCTCTTCATGTGGTATGCTTTCCCTTTTCGTATCTTGAATGATCGTGCTGATAAGCTCGGACCCTTGTGTATTTGTTTTGGTATTTGAAAGTATGAATATAAAGGTGAAACTTTTTTTTTTTAAATTTTGAAATGTTGCAGTCATTTGATCATGGGTACTACTTGTTGGTAAAATCTATTCAAGAGCTTCGTTCTAAGAAAGATGGTCTTGTAACTGTTGGAATTGGTGGACCAAGTGGGTCGGGTAAAACGAGGTAAGCTTTGTTTATAGTTAGTCCTTTGTTTGCTTGTCATTGAGAATGGTAGGCGCGGAGTGGAGATTTTATCTATTGCTTGGCATAATCATGTGAATTCAATCATTTCTGAAGCTTAGCGGAGAAAGTAGCATCTGTGCTTGGTTGTATTGTTGTGTCAATGGAGAATTATCGTACTGGAGTGGATGATGGGAATGATATGGATTTAATTGACTTTGATCTTCTTGTCAACAATCTTGAGGTATGGTTTTTGTTCCATTTTCCATCTTTGTTTATTGAAGTTGGATTATGTACAAAAGCTATTTGCTTCGAGGCCCAAAAAGAGTTTGACTTTTTTTTTCTGGTTTAGGATGATATAATTTATTGTAAAGTTCAGTTGTCTGTAGATTTCAGTCCCAACAGCCTAGGAGTATATGACCTCCTCAACAAATTGTTCAATTGGCCTAATAATTTCGAACAGCTCACTTCTTAAAAAAAATACTGTAAATATTTTTAGATAGTTTAATCTCCTTAAATTTGTGTTGTGGTCCTTTATCTGATCGTTTGGGCAGGACTTGATAAGTGGCCATGATACATTTATCCCAGTGTTTGATTTCCAAGGGAGAAGACGCGTTGGTACCAAAGCAATAAAAAGCAGCTCATCAGGAGTGGTGAGAATGCTTACTATTTGTTTTCCAGTCCTTTTTATATTTGTATGTTGATGATCATTGTTTCTATAGGTAGTAGTTGATGGTGCTTATGCTTTGCACGCTAAACTACGGTCTTTGCTAGATATACGAGTTGCCGTGGTAAAATCTAATATCTTTTCATGCTACATTCTGTTTAACCATGGAGCAACTACTCTTATATGACTTAATCAAATAGAGTATACTGTGTACCTGTCACTAGGTTGGCGGTGTTCACTTCAGTCTTCTTTCTAAAGTTCAGTACGATATAGGAGAATCTTGCCCGCTGGATTCCCTAATCGACAGTATTTTCCCTCTGTTCAGGAAGCATATTGAACCAGACCTTCATCATGCTCAGGTAAAATTTGAAGTCTTCCATGCTAATTTGTCTTCTTGCAAAATCTTATTCTTGATTCCCTATGTATTTATGCAGATTAGAATTAACAACAGTTTTGTGTCATCATTTAGAGAGCCAATCTACAAGCTCAAATGCAAAAGTGAGGTATGTAAGGTTCACTTCTAATTTCTAAAGTTGCTCTATGGAATTTAATGGTATGAGCTCTTACTTTCATGAGGGAGATTGTCTAGTCCACACTCCTGAATATGTATGTCATGCTGAGACGATCGTTGACATTTTGTGTCAAAATGTTGCTGGCCCTATAAAACATTTTTTTGAGCCTAGGGTCTTATCGGAAACAACCCATTACCCCACAAAGGTAGGGATAAGGTCTGTGTATGCCCCGCCCTTCCTAGACCCCACTTGTGGGATCACACTGGGTGTGCTGTTGTTGCAGTGTTGCTGGCCCTGATACAATTGGAAATCTTGTTAAGCATTTATTGATGGTGTTGAATGGTAGTTTACCCCCTTTCCAATGATAATACTTTTCCTGTAGCTGATTTGTGCTTTTTACCTTGGATGTGCACATGGTCTAATGTGTAGATTATACATTTGATCATTCAAAGCTATGTGTTCAGTTAATAGGCTTCTTTCTGAATCACTTATGTGATAATCTTCTACATCCTGTTTGCCGTATTGTCATCTGGCTTATGTTCTTCATGTAGCATTCAAAATTAGCGTCTCTATTTAAAAAAAAAGAAGCTTTTTTGCTACATATGCCCTTTTAGAACTTTAATTGACAACATCAGTTTCAAAAAAAAAAACAGTTTCAAAAAACTTCTGTTGACACCAAGTTAGTCACTCATTAAATGTATAACCTATCCAAATTAGGGGATTAATTTGATAATTCAGGAGACAGTGTTTGGTTTGTAATATATACCTCCAGTTCGGGAGACTGCTATCTCCCAAATAAAGGGCATGCTTCTTAGGATAATTCCTTTTTCGACCTGTATTTTTAATATGAAGACGTCTATCCTTGTTTGATGTTGTAATCCAAAAAAGATTCCTGATCGAGTTATTTGAACTTCTCATAGTTCCTTTGCGCTCTACCTTTAAATACTAGCTGTGTTTTTAATGGAAGAAACATAAATCTGGCACTGATTAAATTCCCCTAGTGCAGCAAATCGAAGGTGAACATGCATCTCATGTATTTCATGAAAAGGAAGCACAAGTCGATAAGTGAGTTCTAGCCTCTAGGTTATTCCTAGCACTATGGCTGAATTATTTCCTCCATAGTGCTTGTACTTTTCTTTGTAGTGATTAGTCACATCTGACTTTCTGGAGCTGTGTTCATAGTTTTATTGAGATGTACCTAAGACCTCCATCTGCCAGTGAAGAAGCACGCATTAATGATTGGATTAAGGTACGACAGTCAGGTATCAGATACTATCTATCTCTGGGCGATCAACGGATAGTTGACAAAAATTTCATCATTCGTCCCAAAGCCGAATTTGAGGTAAGTGGTTTATTCTGATATTCGAGTAATGATCTATGCCTCAATTTTAAACTAGTTAAGATTAGTTATACAAATCATCTATATGTGTTGTATTCTATCTAAATTCATTTTATTCCAATAATAAACAATTTGTCTTTTAAATAAAACATGAGGTTTCTCTAAGTAAGAGGTTCTCTAAATCTCTCACTTATACTTACGCAAATATATGTGTCCATTCCTTATTTTGGATGAAGAGACTTGTAGAAAACACCAGACCTAGTGTAAGTGTAAAAAGAACAAGCAACAACGGTAACAACAGACCCAGTGAAATTCCACTAGGTGGGGTCTTGGGAGGGTAGAATGTATGCAAACCTTACCACTACTTCGTGGAGGTAGAGAGGTTGTCTCCGAAAGAACCTCAGCTTAATTGCATCTAACCCAAGTAAAAGAAGTAGAAAACAATGAAGAAAGCGTAGCCATCTATAGGAAAAGCAGTGTAAAGTCTACAAGAAAGAAATAAGCCTTAATCAAAATTGTTGGTATTATCCGAGCTTAGTCCACACTGATTTTGAGGAATTTTAGGCCATTTCAGATTTTTTTTTTTTGAGAATGATAACTTTTTTCCCTATTTATCCACAGGTATACTACATCAAAGTAGCCCCCCTCCAAAAGTATTACAAACTAGGCCGTTTCAGATTTTCTACGTGATCTTTTTGATAGTCGAGAAATCCCTGAGGCCAGTGTGTTCGAAACCCAGAGGATAATGGGCCAGCCTCTTAACCTCTTTACCATTCTTCACTTAAATATTTGACTTTTGTTTGCCGCAAGGTTTGAACTTTGATGGCAGCTAACCCACATATAACAGGCTGATCTATTATACCAAATCCTTGGCGGCAACTCCCCGAGTGATATTAGGTTTACTTCATCACTATTCACCGCGGTCAATCATCATAATATCACACACCTGTTTACCGTTGCTTATAAAGTTCTTATTTAGATCAAATTATGAGGTTGTCTGGATTGACGTATCTTAAGTGCTTTTGGCTTTTAAGCTCTTTTTCTATATTTTGTGGTGTTTGGAAAAGATAAAAAGTGTTTTTACTTTTAGGCCAAAAAGTACAAAAAATAAGCTAAAAGCTAAAAGTTGGGTAGTCCCAACATGTCTTTTAGCTTACAAACTATTTTTTAAAAGCCAATCCAAACATCCTCTATCTCAGGTGACCTCTAGTTTTATCCTCTAATTTGTGCCACATGGACCTCTTATTGTGGGATTTCACTCCGTATGTTGTTGTTGTTAAATATTTGCAATAGCTCGAGGAGGAACCTTTTCTAACTTGTGGCCCAAGGAAACTGTAGTCAGCAGTTGCAATTAACCGCAACTGAGGACTGATCATATATTAGACTTATTCAACTGCAGCAAAGCTTTTATGAAAAATAAAGGTCTGCAGAACCGAACTGTCGGTTTCATGGATATGTTGTTGAGTGGACTATGGTAAAGGATTCAACTTTAGTTTCTTATTGCATTAAAGTGATCCTAATGAACTTTAATGAACTCAAGATACATCTCTTTCAAAATTAATTGTCTGTCATTACCCTTCTCTATCGGTTGATCTAGGTTCATTAGTTGCCTTAATATTTCATGTCTATGTTTATTTGTGTAATCCTTTCTGTTTATTGCCTAAAGGCATTTGCCATTGTTCTTACTCTTACTATATTGAAATTTTTGTAGGTTGGACGGATGACTCTGGGTGGATTACTGACTTTGGGATACAATGTAGTAGTAAGTTACAAAAGGGCATCAACATCAGTTGTTGAGGGCAACTTCTCACTTTCACTGGAAACCATCGATACTCTTGGCGAGACATATCTAGTTTTGAGGGGAATAAATAGAAAAGTATGTATTGTTTTACCTCATTCTCTGAAGTACCTGCTTCTAGGATGGTTAACCCATTGTATTCTTCTTCTTTGTTTTCATACTGTCTTTTTAGATGGTTGGAGCTGAAGCATCAAGGATGGGTGTTAATGGACCTTGGATTACTAAATCATATCTAGAGATGGTTCTGGAGAGGAAAGGTCATCTCTTGGATGCAGTTTTATCGTTTGTTTTGTTTCTCCCACTGGTTTAAGAGTATCCCATTGATTTATCAGTTCAAAATTTAATCATTTGAACTCTTGGTCAGTTATAGTAATGAATCTGGCAGAAAATCTGTCTTTTCTACTGAGATAGTTAAACGTGAATCCAGAGTGCTTGTGAATGTATACGAGATTTTTGAGTTTGATTATGGTGGTTAAGCTGTTGGGTTTCCATCTTTTCAAACATCATGTCATAGATAGGACTCCATAATTTGGATTTTGGTGAAGCTTTTATTAGCAATGACAAATCAAACAGCGTCTAGCATTTTTTTAGGGATTTTCTTAGGAAATTAATGGTGGATGAGGGCATGCCACCTTCTAATCTTTTGACTGCTGCTTGCTTGTGGTGGCATCAAGGGCTCTTTGATATTGACTACACAGAATTTCTTTTAGATCTGTACCTTTTGCAACCAGCGAATGTGAATGACATGACTCTTCTTTGGAAGTAGGGGGTGATGACATGTATCCTCTTCTGTGCCCTTGGCATGCAGGGGTCTATGGAACGCTAGAAAATTTATATATCTCCAAGGTAGATTATGAAAAAGGAAAATTCATTGCAACAATTGGACAGTATAAGCAAGTCCTAAGAAGCTATCATTCCTGATATCATCACAGGCTAGAATATCATGGATAGGGCTAGTGCGTGTTGCCTAATTATGATTCCTGGGATCCACAAACTTAAACATGTCAAAAGCTTACCTTCATTGCATCTTCTTGATCCCTATTTTATAAAATTTCTTTATCAAAAAATTTTTTTTTACCTTCATTGGTTATTGACTAACTTTAGGGTGACTGTGCGATTCTTGTACATAATTGGTGATGTGACTTCAACAAGCATATATTTGTGTTCAGTGTTCTGATAATTTATTTTGCATTCGTAGGGGTACCACGTCTGAATACACCACCATTGTCTAATGCACCTAATGCTGTTTTAGCCAGCAACCAAGAGAGGCTGTTCACAGCTCCAAAGCCACTTCGTGTTAGTTCAAACTCAGTTAACCGGCTAGAAGATTTATCCCAGCCTTGGACGCGTTCCCCCACGAAGTCCAAAATGGAACCTGTGTTAGCAACATGGCAATTTGTCTCGCCGGATCCAGCACTTGCTCATGGCTTTGTTATTGGTATGTTTGTCTTACTGACAGCAAGCAGTGACCTACATATCATCTATTGTCCATTTGTTTCAATGTCGCTCATAAAACAGCAACAGATCCTACTTCTTCCAGGGATGCCATGCAACTTGCTCCCATGCCTGATTCATATGATTTAGACAGAGGATTACTTCTTTCTGTCCAAGCAATCCAGGTTCATACTATGGGATTAATAATTTTTAACATTTTCATCGAATTCTGAGAACATCTGCTCATTCTTTTCACAAACAGAAATTTAGTTATATTACTGGTTTCTTTTGCAGGCTTTGCTGGAAAACAAGGGTCTTCCAGTTATAGTAGGAATTGGTATAATGAACAACAAAGTTCTCTCTCCTCTCCTTCTCCCCAAAATATACTGACTGAAGTTACCGTGATTTTTAATTATTCAGAACTGTTGCACTAACAAATTTTTCTTTAAGGATAAGGATTTTATGTTGTTCAAAAAATACCTGTTAGCTATACTCAAAGAAGGAAAAAAGTGTAATTACCCCTATACAGATTTTGGAACTTCATGTTACCCCCTGTCTCATACCTAAACTGCAACTGCACATTCTATTTCCATAAATCATCATCGAACTATCTAAATGTGAACAAGATAAAATTATACGAATTGGACAAAAATATAGCTATTCTGTATCCTCAAATAGAAGAGAATTGCTTTTGGAGGGTATTAGGGCTTTTATCTTAGTTTCTGCATATAAATTGTATTCGATGTATACATATAAGAGGGTGAGGCAACTGATAGTTTTCAATGCAAAAGGTGTCTCTTAACTTATTTCCATACCACAGGGAGGCAAGATGCTGATTTAGAAACCCAAAAGGAATAACATGCTTCTTTTCCCTTATTAAAAAATATCAATGTTTTAGTTTGATCATGAAAAATATAGTTCTTTTAACATTGAAATTTGACTATGATGGTAATTTGATTTCTACTATTGGTCCTAGTAAATATAGTTCTTGCTATACTGCTACTGGATCCTTTGGTTAGGAATAAATGTTGAGAAGTGTTATCTTCTGTCAAATTGTCATTCGGTATCTTAAATAAAAAAATCAAAATGTTTTAAATTGAATAGCATCTTATTTAGCCTCCCTTTTCCCCCCAATTTTGTTGACATTATAGGAGGTCCGAGTGGATCTGGGAAAACAAGTTTGGCTCGTAAGATGGCAAATATTGTTGGTTGTGAAGTTGTTTCCCTTGAAAGCTATTACAAGTCTGAACATGTAAAGGACTTGAAGTATGATGATTTTAGCTCGCTTGATCTCGGTTTGCTTTCAAAGGTACATCATCCTTCCTTCATTTCTGCTCTGTAATCTTTTCTTGAAATTGCATCTCCGTTTGTTACTTTGAATGAAGATGGAAGGTGAATAAGGTTACCAACAGAGTCCTTTTTTCTTTTCTTTTTTCCCCTACCAAAGTCCTTCAAATAGATCAATAAATTGCGTTATTAAGAAATTCAAGTCTGAGGGTTTTTCTTTGGGAAATGTCATGTGGATGTGGGCCAGAGTTTAACTTTGTGGAATGTATGCATAAATGAGGAAGAGAAGCAATGACTACAGAGATCCTTTGAAGAGGAAGAGGTCTGGGAATCATATATAGCTCTTATTCCAAAGAGAAATGGACAGAGAGTTGAGAGATTTCTGGCCTATTAGCCTGGTTGGTTCTGTTTTGAGATAATATATAAGGTGCTGACTGAAAGACTCAAAACAGTAATCTTCAAATTGGTGGATAAGCAACATATGGCTCAACCTTGACCGGATTAGTGGATGAGCAACATATGGCTCAACCTCTTTTCCATATGTCACTGAATAGAATGGATGGCCATTTAAATCTTCTATATCCTTTTTAATGGGGATTTGTTAGGGTATTTGGATTCATTAGTTGTCTTGGTACAAACCTTTTTCTCCAGTGCATGAGAGCTTTAATTTTTGGTACAGAGAAGTTCTTCAAAATCAAGACTCTCATTTAGTTGTCTTGTGATAGATTCAATACCTAAGGCCAAATTTTAGTTTCTCATCTGGCATTGTAGTCCATGTATGGAAGAGCGGAAAGCTACTCTCTTCTGCATTGAGATTGTCCTGTCTTTTCAGGAGCTTGTAATTTGTTGTTCACTTTATAGTAACCATTGCACATTCTACTTACATTGAAAAAATAATGTACTAATTATTTAAAAAAGAAATGATAAGTGCAGATATTACACTTGATCTCAGTTTAAAGGCCGAGAACTTATTACTTTCTAAAACGACAATGAGTGAAATTTTTTGGAAGTCTTTACTTTTGGGATAATAATTTTGGATTGCTTGTATTTGGCATGACTTGTGGTAGTCCTGTATGCTTTTCCTTCCTTGGCCATGCTTCTCAGTTCCTGACTTGTTTTTGTCATTTGTAGAATATCAGTGACATCAGAAATTGCCGAAGAACGAAAGTACCTGTCTTTGACCTTGAAACAGGCGCTCGTAGTGGTTTCAAGGAGCTTGAAGTTTCTGAAGAATGTGGAGTGGTATGACCCCCCCCCCCCCCAAAAAAAAAAAAAAAAGTAGAAAAAGAAATAAGAAGAACAAGACACGAAAAAAGAATGAGTGTGGTAGTATGCATGAAATTTTTTCTTACTTTTACTAAGTCTTTGTACGATCTAAATAAGAAAATAGAGGATATAGGTCGAATCAGGTAAGTAAAATTGTTTCCTTCTCAAAGTTGTGAAGTTTACTGTGGGTTTAGCTGTTGGCTTTTGCTGTTTAACCTTAGTAATTAGGTAAGCCAGGTTTTTCTTCTTGTTTTTGTGTTGGAACCAATTTTTGGAGGTCTCCAGAATGTCCTTAATGTTGATGAATACAACATTACCTTTCTCCAAAAAAAAAAGAGAAGTAATTAGGCAAGCTGAGTAAGATCTGCTTAATTTTGCTAGGTCATCTTTGAAGGTGTTTATGCTTTGCACCCCGACATCAGAAAATCACTGGATTTGTGGATTGCTGTTGTAAGTATGATGATGTTATACATGATATATTGAATTTACTCCATTTTTTTTTGTGAAAGCATTCAGCTAAGAAATTTATCACCAATGATTTTATTGCCCCGTTTTGGAACAGGTTGGAGGTGTGCATTCACATCTTCTTTCTCGAGTTCAAAGAGACAAGAGTAGAGTTGGCTGCTTTATGTCCCAAAATGAAATTATGACAACAGTTTTTCCAATGTTCCAGCAGTACATTGAGCCACATCTTGTTCATGCACATGTTAGTCTATTCTGGAAACACGTTTACTTTTGACATTTTTTACATAGTATTCACTAGATAGTTTAAATTTGGGCATAATTGTGCTTTGGAATTTAATCATCATCTAAATCAAGAAGAATTTGCTACTAGAAATTTGAGTAAATTGTTCTTTTGGCATCAACTCTTAATAATGTTAATTTTGCATGGCTACAATGTGGAAGTTTATGTAATTACTTCATTTTTTTGGTGCATTATGTGTAACTTTATACTTTGTAATAAGTAACACTGCATGAGATAAGTCTCATACAATATCATGTAATTGAAGTGGCTTTTGACATAAAGTGGCAATAGAAATCCGATTATCTGTTATTGAGTAAAATGCTAGCAATATTCATGGTGCCTTGCCTTTATTGTTCTGCAGCTAAAAATCAGGAATGATTTTGATCCTGTGCTCTCCCCTGAGAGTTCATTGTTTGTGCTGAAAAGCAATAAACAGGTCTGTTGCTTCCTTTCTGCTACTAAGAAGGACCTAGAATAATTTCATTATGTTACTTTAACTAGCAAACTGTTTACAGGTGGCATATCAAGACATTTTGAGAATTCTTGATCCTACCAAGATATGTAGTTCCGTCCAGAATTTTATTGATATATACTTGAGGCTTCCTGGAATACCTGCCAATGGCCAGTTAACAGAGAGTGATTCCATTAGAGTCAGAATATGTGAAGGAAGGTTCGCATTGCTAATACGTGAGGTGTGTGGTTTGAAATGCATACAAATGTATTTATCAATGGACATGCTGTACAGTTCCTTTTTCTGAAATTATGTGCAAATGCTTGACCATACTGGCTTATGTTTTCTACTGCTACACATATGAAGCCTATAAGAGAAGGAAATTATATTATTCAGCCGAAAGTGGACTTCGATATCAGCATTAGTACTGTTGCAGGACTCCTTAATCTTGGGTATGTGGAATATTTGACAATGGAAGCTAGTTTTTATTGGGCCATTTTTTGCTCATGCATCCCTTCATTTCCAATTTTGTTGTATCAATAGTTCAGGGCATTTAATCTATCTTTTTCTCACCAATAGTTAATCCTAGCTTTATTCTACCATTTTTTCCTCTTATGGTAATGAGTAAATAAAATACTTGTTCTCAGAAATAGGGCGCAATCTGATTGCAACCTACTTACTGGATAAGCCATCAAAATTGCATGGAGAAAGCAAGAAAAAAGAACAAGATACAGTTTGTTTAAAGGATAACAAACCAGGCTCACTTTTCTCAAAATGACCCTAGGAAATATTGAATGTCTCTGCAACCCGCTGCTTCTACCCTTTTTCTTCCATTTAACACTTCTTTTTTCCAGATAAAGATAACCATATTTCACAAAAACTTGAACTGTTGAGATGGGATCTTACAACTCACGGTGGGTATCTTCAAAAAAATAAAAACATTATGGTTGCCCTACGAAATCAACTAAAGGTATTTAGATCATTGAAGCCTTCCACTTGAGCCACCAATTTTCAAACTTGAAGTAGGATGTCTACTATTTCCCAGTTTCCACATTCTAGCATCTAGCATAATAGGGGGCTATGATCAGATATGTATGATATTCTTAAAAGCACTTCTTAGTCCATATTATCTCAATTCTTTCTCATAAGTATTACTTCCTCTATCCCAATTTGTATGATCACTCTCCTAGTCAGTTTATTTTTAATCAAATTCTTATGCTTCACAGCTTCTGATTTCAGGTATCAAGCAGTCGCGTATATTGAAGCTTCAGCTTATATCTACCAAGATGGAAAGGTACTATCAGTTTTATGGATTTTTTTTATCATACTGAAACACACTAAAGACTTGTCTATTGTCTTCTGTGAGAAATAAGAGAAAAGGAAGATGTATTCACGACTTAAATGATCATGGAATATAAGATATATGTAGGTGTGAGATACAATTTATATCTTAAACTGATGAAGACCAGCTTAGTAATAACTCTTGGGCTAACTCAAACATTTTGTCATGACTGGGTTTAGATCATGGAATACAAGGCAAATAAGCTTCTTCAGAACTTCTTGAATCAGTTTCAGCTTTAGATCTTTGTGGAGTTTTTTTTTACATAACTGGGTTTTCGAAGCTCCATATGTATTTAAATGCGTATCCAATAAATAGATGGATGATCAGTGACTGCTTTTTAGTCTGTAGCATATAGTAGACAGTCACGATCCCTATGTGACTTCTGATATGAGTTTTTTTAGTTGCTATTAGGTCTTCAGTAGTCTTCCTAGGTGTTTCACAGTAATTTTGTTGAACCTGATTTATCTTTTATCTGATGTGCTTCAGGGCTGATTCCTGATAATCTATGTTTCCCTGCTAATATGCTGCACTCTATTTCCTTCACAATTAGTTTCAACGTTAAACCCTTTAATATATTCTGTCTCTTGTTTCTTTGTGTTATGTATAGTTGATATTACCTATTAAGGCACACTTTTTCGTATGCGACTTTGTGTCTGGGAAGTAAAGGGTTCTTCTTTTCAGATTCTTATAGAGGTTGATCATCTACAAGATGTTCCTAGTCCTTACATACAGATTAAAGGGATCAATAAAGAGGTTGTGGCAGCCGCTGGCTCAACACTCAAACTAGATGGTTCATATACCACAAAGGTTTTGACTTCCGGCATTTTTTTTCTTTCTGATTTGACATTGCTATTACTATCAGACGGATGTTCTGTCTCACGTCAGAAACAGTCCAAACTGATAGCTTAATTTACTAAGTTTCTTCACAGAGTTATCTTCAATTAGTTCTAGAAAGGTTGCCTGCACTAAGGGGAAGTTCAAGTGGTATCCATTCTCAGCAGGCAGCAAGGCTGCAAGAACTTGTGGAATATATACAATCTCAGGTAATCTTATTTGGCGGGCGGGCATACCTCAATTTTTTAGTTTCTCTTAATTGATGTATTGATATTAGATAAATGTAGCAGGAAGCTTTAGAAGCACCGAAGCTTGGTTTTGCTTATACGCATGATAATCAATGCCCTTTCCTGTTATGGTGTAGTAACCTGGAAGTGGCTGAGGCCAATATTTACTTCGATCATTTGTTTCTGAGTTTCTCATTGTTCATGTATTTGCTGAGACACATTTTGTGTTTAACTATGCCATTGGTGTTACTTTCCACTCTTACAAATCAAAATGGGAATTGGCTCAAGTTAGCATTTGATACAAATATAGGATTTCATCAACAATTTACAAGATTTGACTTAACCTTTAATCTGAAAACTTGGTTAGGCTGTTGGATTAATGATGGTAGGGCTACTGATTGACTTGGACGATGGTCTGGACATGGTTGTTGCCTTGTTGGAAATGGTTTTTCTTAATTAAAGAAGAATGTTTGTTGAAATTGGTTTGCACTAGAAATTCTGCTGATAGTTCGGTCTTCCTCCAAGCTTGAAAATCTTCTAGGCTATCCATGAGGTTTCATTTTCTTGTTTTGTTTTGTTTTATTATTTCTCTTTTTTCTTCAACCTATATAAAGATCCTTCTTGGTGAATTTTTCCTTTTTCTTTTAATATGAAAATTAATATCTTTGGTCCTTCGACTATGGTTTTTTTATGCTTTAATCCTTGAGCATTGTTTGTTTCATTTTTGTCCCTCCAACTAAAACAATTTGTTCATTTTTTATGCTTTAAACCTTGAGCTTGTTTGTTTCATATCTGTTCTTCCAACTAAAACAAATTGTCCAGATTTGTCCTTTTGCTCAATTTTTGGGTTAAAACCCCAACTCAGTCTTTTACTTAAAACTATAAACTTCCCAATCCCTCATTTGGTTTGGTTTGGTTTGTGATTGACTGATGCTTTTTCACTATTTTGAGGTATGATGGGGTTTTATGCAATGCTATTGTTTGGCTCTTATACTCCCTCTTTACCAAATATGATGGCACACACTTTTGGTAATCAACAGTAAATATGAGTTTCTTTAACATTTTAAATATTGAAATTGGGTATATACTTTTTAGTACCTTTAATGCCTGCGTATTGACCCTCGTTCTACAAAAAAATAAGGTTCATTGACCCAATTAATAGCAAAATAAGGTCTTTCAAGTTAATTTAAATTTTTTTAGAAATTGATGTCCCAATTGATAGCAAAATAAGGTGTATTGACCATCAGTGCTTCGAATATCATCACCTTTTAGGAAAGAGAGAGTACACATTAGGGTACATTATGCACTAAGAAAACTTGAGAATTGCCCTTAGATGTAGGTATCATTTATGCGGCCACATGTCTTGTTTTCCGATCTACCTTGGAGAGAAAAACTCACAAGTGGGTTAAACTTTGCCAAATGTCTAGTTTCTAGAAAGGTCCTTTGGTGGGTGTTGGAGAAAAAAAGTTCATAAATATAAAATTCCGTAAAGGACATGAAGGAATCATCATTAGCTTGAAAATGGTAGTAGGATATACAAAAGCGGTTCCCATAACCACCGTGAGTTTACACCACAGATCAGCATTGCACCAGTGCTTCTTAACCTTGGATGGATGAGCTAACTAACATAATACAACATCAGACTAACGGGATTGCAATGCCCAAATAAACATTCAGACAGCTAGGTTTATTGTTCCAAGAGAATGGAATAACAAATGAAGATGTATGCATAAAATCAAAATAGGATGGTTAAAATGGAGAAATGCTACCCAGGTATATGGTGAGTATTGGAAGGCTAAAGTCCAATACATCCACAAGATGAGTGTTGCATCATAGAAAAATGTCTACCAACAACATTATATGGTGAGTATTGGAAGGCTAAAGTTCAAAACATCAACAAGATGAGTGTTGCAGAGTGTGGATGCTATATGCGGTCATACAAGATTAGAAATGATTATAATTGCTAGAAAGATCGAGCAGTACATATCGAGGATAACATGAAATGTCGCTTGAGATAATATGGTCATGTTTTGCGTCGACCACCAAATGCACCGATATTTAGATGTAAAATCACGGTGAGTGAAGGTATTGAATGGGACAAGGTAGGCCTGAAATCATTTGAAAGGAAGCTGTCTCGCAGGACCTGCAAATTGCAATTTCTTGGGATCTGTACAAATTTAGTGAAAGATAAGGCACAAGGAAGAATAAGATCTATGTAGGAGATCTCTACTTTATGTCATGCTTTGCTAGGAGTTGTTTCCCATTCCAGAGATTTATATGCCTGTAGAAAATATAAAGAATTTTTCGTTTCTTTTTTAATTTTTAATAAATATTTGCCCAAGGAATCACAAGTGTTAACAACAAAAGCCGTATGGATGACAGCCTGACAATTTCAGTAAAGAAGCTCTTTCTCATGCTTCCCATTGATTCATGAATCGTATATGCCTTCATGTGATACACCACCTATTTCCCTCATCTACTAGTTTGACATTGTGGTACGCTTCTACAGTGTAATAGTATGTAGATTGAGCTCACTCACATACTACTTCGACGTTGTGGTATGTTTCAACACTGTTATAACACATCTAGGTTGAGCTTACTGTTGGAAATCAACTTTAGTGATTAGTCAGTCACTTATTGATCAGTGCTTTGTGTATTGCAAACAGGGAAGCAGTTCATCTTCAGAGTCCTCTCCCAGTCGAGAGATTTCACCATTGGATGGTGTAATAGAAGACATGCAGTCAAGAATTAAAAGGCTTGAACGATGGCAAATGATTAATACGGTACACTATCTTCCTCGTCTTCTTGACTGCCCCCCTCCCTCCCTCTCTGTAAGTTCTGACTAAAATTCTATTATGTAATCACAGGTTCTATGGACGTTTTTTATGTCTGCGTTTGTTGGTTATTCACTCTACCAGAGGAAGAGGCAATAGTAAACGTTATAGAGTTGATACAGCAAAGCTAATGCTTGACACCATCAGTGACTGGTTCATTTGAACATTAACCAAAGAACAATTTCATAGTTTTTTGTGATCGTCACATTTTTATTAGGTGACTGATCTCCTTCTAATCGACTTCCGACTTATCGCCCTTTAAATGTATAATTTGTGTCTGTATCTTTGTAAATACCAACTAATCTGTAACTGCTCAACAAATCTGAGTCATACATAGCATAAGAAACAATCTTGCAAAAGTTTTCTAATCAAAAGTGAAATATTTTTGTGTTCTTGCCCCTTGTATGTGTTTTAATGTACTAACTCACATTCATTTACTTCCTTTCTTCATATGGTAGAATCACTCTTATGAGTTGTTTGGGAAGAGAAATAGGAGAGCGGTTAAGAAATAGTATCTAACCCCTTGCTATACGACATGTTTAAGATAACAAGTTTTAAACGTCATATACATTACCCAACGAAATTCCACAAGTGCAACCTGGACAGGGGTAGATCAACCTTACTACTACCTCATAAAGGTAGAGAAGTTATTTTCGAAAAAAAAAATGGTTAAACTTCTGGATACATTACAATAGCTTTGGTGTCAGTGGACCCCAGACTTAGAGAAGTTTGATTTCACCATAAACTACAATAACTATTCCTTTCAAGTAAGGATGAGGTTGTTTAAACAAATTATTTGTATTGATATGAATAATGCTTTCTTAGCTAATGTTTTTGTTTTACAATTCAAAAGTATTGTAGTGAATCTAAAAGGTGATTGATAGAACCAAATAGAATTCCAAAGCTTAAACAACAGAAAAAAAAATATATCAAACATGTTCTGGTATTTGATACTTAACAGTTGAAGAAAGTGAAGCTACTGCTTCTTCAACTGTTAAGAAAAGAACATCTGGTCTCATCAAATCTTTGGTTTCATCAGCCCTTTGTAGTTTTTCCATTACTTCACCTATTGGATTCACCAACACAAACTGCAATAGAATACAAAAAGGGCAGTTTTAAAGAGTAGTTTGATTTCAGCTGAAAAGTAAAACAGGTAAAAAGTCACAAGTAGATAGTACCATACTTCCGACTTTTAATATATTTTAAAAATATCTAAAAATAAGTTAATCCAAACGAGCACTTAGTGGTACTTGCCTCAAGTCCTTTCTTTTCCAATGCCATACTTAAATCCTTGAACAATGAGATTCCACTTGTATCAATAGCACTCACAGCTGACAACAAATAAGTTTTTCTTATCAGAAAGAAGACAGTGGAACTGGAAGGAACTGTTTCCTCATGGAAGGAAGGAATAACTTACGAGACAAATCGAGGACTACAACTCTAAGCCCCGGTTGTTTCTTGGCTCCTTCCTCCTCGTAGTCTTGTATCCATCTCGAAATCCTTTTGATGGCAAATACATAAGTACGGAAGGAAGAAAAATGTAATGTAATGCAATGTAATGTAACGCGATGCAGGGCAGGGGAGTTGTAGTACTAACCTTTCTTTAAGATAAGTAACATTAGCAAAGTTGATTGGAGCTTCAACACTTAAAATGAGAAAACCAGCAACACCCAAAGCTTCTTTATAATGATCAACATCTCTATAAATACCAGTACCAGGTATATTCCCTAACATAACTGTTTTTGGCCTTGTAATTTGCATTAACACCTTTAATATTGATATGCCAATCTGAAAAGAGAGAAAAAACAGAACATAATAAGACTAACAACACTCGTAAAAACTTAAAGTAATGAACGAAAGAAGGGAAGGAAGAAACTTTACTGCAATAGCAAGACCATCTTGAACAGAAACGAATATGACACCGAAGAAAGCACATAACAACACTAGGAAATCAAATTTATCGATTTTCCAGATTTGAAAAGCAGCAGGGATGTCGATAAGTCCAATAACAGCAGTAACGATGATGGCCCCGAGTACAACATTAGGAGTGTATTGGAATAGAGGCATGAGGAAAAGTAGTGTAACCATAACTGTCACTGCCATTACTATGTTAGACACTGCTGTTTTACTTCCTGCATTGTGATTCACAGCTGACCGCGAGAATGAACCTGATCAATCACAAGTAATACATACACTCAATAAATCGATGATAAAGGTCGAGCATGATCATGTACATATACGTACCGGTTGTGACATAACAAGAAGTAGAAGAACCAACAATGTTCATAAGCCCTATAGCAATCATCTCTTTGTTTCCATCCACTTGATAGTTCTTTAAAGCAGCAAAAGTCCTCCCCACAGCTATTCCTTCCTATATATTTTTTTAACAAACACATCAAGTTTCGCCATCATACTCTCTTTGTTCCGTTTTATGTTACATCATTTGACTTGACACAGTATTTAAGAAAAAAAGATCGACCTCTACAACTTCTGGTCCAAAACAATCGTTAGATATTTATATGTGACAACATCCTATTGTGTGACATTCTTTTCGAGACGGACTAAAAATGAAAGAGCCGCGTCGCCTGATCAACTTACAGTAAGTGAAAGGATGCCAGTGACAATTCCAGTTTTGATTACAAGTCCCAAGTAGCTTCCACTAAAATGTAACATGTTCCATGATGGAGGATTCAATCCTTCTTGTAATTTTCCAATCTATTAATAAATAAAGATATTAATTAAGCAAATATATATATATATATAATAGTAAATAAAAAAAATTTAATTATTTGGTTTATAGAAACTTACAATGCTAATGCCATGATTTTGACCTTTGATTGCAATGACAATAAGGGTAGATATAGTGACAGATAAAAGAGGGGCACCTGCTGACACCCAAAATAACTTCGGCTTTCTCATACCCTGTTTTCAAGCGTTACACTTTTAAAATCGTACTTCATTTAATATGTTTATGATCACAAGATTTAAATGACAGTACTTACGATGTGTCTGGTCAATAAGAGGAACACCAAGAAGCAAAATCCCATTAATATAGTTTGCCATGACCACTGCACATACAATATTACATCAGTCAAGTCCTTTCAAACTAGTATTTTCCTGTTTCAGTTCAAGTGTGTTACTTTCTTTTTTCTGTCTGTTCTAAAAAAAACGTCTCTCGTTTAAATATTTTATATGATAAGTTCAAGATATAAATGATTCTCATTATTTCTTAAGTTTCGTGCTAAGCCACGGAAGAAGTAGTAATAAATATGTAATATGTAAGTGAAGTGAAGCACTTACTATATTTTCCTTTAAAATCTTTTTGGTCTAAAAGAGTCAACTACTTTGACTTCAAACACAGTCAACTCAAATTAAAAACTAGAAGGGCTTACAGGTAAAAAAAAATTCCAATAAAAAAAGAATAAATTGTTTTTCAATTTTTTGGGGAATAAACTTGTAAATACTATAGTCTAATTATAACATGATTAATAGTTGATCTAAAAGCATTTATAATTTTCTTTTTTCTTGTCAAAGTACATAACCATCTCATTTTAAATTTGACCAAATCTTTGTATTCACAAAGATATTACTTTTTCTGTCTCAATTTAATTATTTTTCTCTCTTTCTATATTATTTAACAGGTTTTTCAAGTTCAATATCCTACGTGTCAAATTGAAGATCATAAAATTAAAAAAAAAACACGTTTTTAATTTAAGATCACAAATTCTAAAAAAAAATCTTTATTTCTTAAATTCTGTATCAAATTTTATTTGAGAATCTTGATTTCACATGAGTGCATTAAAATCCAAGTCATCATGTGAGTATTCTCATAAACCAAATGAAGAAAAAGACACACACAAATCCAATTCTCTTAAAATTTGTGCCAAAAACTGAAAGATTAAAAACAAAATTTTAGTTTTATATTAATCACAAGAAAGACAAACTACTATAATTATGACTTAACAGTTACATTGACTATTAAACTATAGATTAAAAAGAGGGTTAAAAGATAGAGTAGTAAATTAACCTCATTAATTGTGTGGAAAACAGAACTTAAAACAGGGATTATTGCCATTTGTTTGGTAAAATTAATGATTCCAAGAAGACCCTTGAGTTGTTGTAATGACACTATAATAGCAGCTCCAGCCATAAATCCAATCAATGTTGCTTTTGATAGAAAATCAATAATAAAACCAAGCCTACAAAATTCATAAAAAAAAATAAATATAAATGGTCAGAAAATTTAAAAAATTATAATATCTTTTTTTTAGTAAAAGTATTAAAAATAAATAGAATAAAAATATTTTTAAAAAGTCAAATTATACTAAAAAATTCTTATTCTGGTCAAATTTTCTAACCAAAAAGATTTTTCCTATGTCTCAATTCATCTGACATATTTCGAATTTCGAGATTTTAGAAAAACTGAAGATTCAATAAGTAAATTCTCTGTCAAACTTAAACTGTTTGACCGAAAAAAGAAATGTGTCATGTAAATTGAGACAGAACCACGATGGAGTATATGATTTTTTTACCTTAAGAAACCTAAAGAAGCTTGAAATAATCCAGCAAAAAAAGTGGATGAAAAAGCAAGTTGAAGGAACAAGAGTGGATCTTTAGTTGGAGACACAACTTCACTCAACATAGATCCTAATACAAGTGATGCAATTGAAACTGGTCCAACAGCTAAATCCCTTGAACTTCCAAGCACAGCATAAACAAGAGGAGGCACAAAACTCGAATCTACAACACCAGTAAAATAAAATCTCATAAGTGAAGTCTTAAACAACTACGAAATCTATGATCAACGTACTCAGACCATACACCCCGTCTCTCAGCTCGAGTATAACATATCAAAATAACCAAAAAAATAAAAAATACTCACAAAGACCAATAATTGGAGGTAAATTAGCCAATTTAGCATAGCTAATCCCCTGCATCTCAACCAAAAAAAAAACAAAACAGAATGTTAACATATGTATCAATTTCAAAAACAAGAAAAAATCACAATAAAAATGAAATGTACCTGAGGAATTGCAAGACTAGCAATGGTGAGTCCAGATATGATATCAGATTTAAACATGTGAAATCTATAATTAGGACACCATTCAAGTATAGGAAAAAAATACTGAGCACCAAGAATTAGTTTTTTTTTAATGGTTTGTCCTTTAAATTGTCTTAAAGGATCATCAGGAAAAAAAGTTTCTTTAAGCCTATTTTTAAGTTTCAACAAAGTACTTCTATGTGGTGGTGATACAACTTTATGCACCTCAAAACTACTTCTTGTTATATCTATAACTCTATTTTCTTCCATTTTTTTTTCTCTTTTTTTTACTAACACACTAACAACACAAACTAATACTAGATATATAGTTGTGAAAATTGAATGAAATGTGGAAAATGGAGAAAAATGAAAATTTTCATTAAATGAAATGGTACACTTATCTAAGAAGGTTATGAAATTTATATAAAAAGAGTCAGTGAGAGAATACTAAGGTCGGTATGGCGGCAAAACTACTCTCATTCATTTCTTCGCTTCTATCTGTCTAAATTTATTTGATATAATTAAAATACGATGCAAAATTTTAAAAATAATTAATTTAATATGGTATAAAATAAATCATAGGTAACGAAAGTATGTTATTTGGGAATTAAATGGATAGTTAAATTAAATATAGTCAATTTTATTTTTATTTGTTATGTAGTATTTTTTTTCTAGAGTTAATTTTATTAACTTTTTAAAGCTAAATTAAGTTATGTACTATTATTCTTCTTTGACTTGTTTGAATTGTAGATTTTACTGATCTTAAAGTGGTAGTAAAATCTTTGACTAAATTGGATTATAAATTTATTTTAGGTAAAAAAAAAAACATAAATCCAAATCATCAAATATATGCAAATAATACGAAGGAAAACTTACATAAATATATTATAATAAAAAAATATTTATCATTTATAGTAATAATATATGTTATTTGATCACTTTTAATTTATTTATAATACAAGTTTAATACATGTTACAAAGAATAATTTATTATTCACATATAATACAATTTTTAATGATGAATAATACATTTTTCGCACATTTTAATACACTTAAAATACAATGTGATAATTTTTTATCAAACAAACATGATATATTTCAAAAATAATTATAATTCATATATATTCACTTTTAATACATGTTACAGATTTAACAAAGCATTGCTATAAATGGTCATTAAAAAAAGTATCGCTAAAATCAGTAATTATTTTTTAAAATGTATTGATTTATGTAATTTTTCCTAATACAAATATGATTCATATTTTTAGCTAATTAAAATAAATTAATATAATTTAATAAATTGGATGAATACTTGAATATTTTTTTATCCATTTTATGGCATTTGTTGATCTAAGTTCAAATAAATAGAGACAAATACATCAAATAATCCGTTCACTTATGTTGAAATTTTGATTTAATAAAATAATCAAAACTATAGCAAATTATTTATAACACCACCTTGATGATAAAAAAATAAAATGCAAATTAATATCCTAATTATTCCTAACCAACTTTTTGGAGTTTAAAGTTGTTTCACATTATTACAAGCCATAAGTCAAAGATGATTAAAGCTAATTATAGGCTCAATAAGATACTAATTATTTTAACTTTTTGATCAATCACGAGTTAGGAAACAAAGAGACATCATTTTGAATATAAGATATAACTTATACACCAAATTTGCACATTCTCTATACTTTAATTTGTTGTTTAATAATTAGTACTAATCACTTTATCTTAAACATAACAAGAAAAGCAAAGTTAGGTGTCCAGATTTGGAAGTAGATTAAAATGTCAAAATATATGTGATTAAGATATAGAGATATGAATTTAAATGCATATTTAAATATTAAAGATTGCACTAAAAATTAAAATTTGAATATTGTATAATTAAGATTTATTTATTTACAACATCTGAATATATAAATTTATGAAGACATAATAGTGAAAAAGTTTAAATAAAATATTAAATTGACATGATATTATATCAAAAAATATTGTAGAATTTTTATGTGACAGTTTGTGGTGGTGATGACTAATTAACCAAAAACAAACGCACTCCTACAGTGAGGTACAGGTGCACCCGTTAACTTCAGAAAAATCATGTGTATATATATAAATCTATCTTGAGAAACTAACAAAATTAGGATATAATGAACAGTGCATCCATAAGGAGCATATATAAGAGTGCGGTTGTGCTATTGGTAAAAGTTTGAGAAACCACCCACAAGACCTAGGTTCGAGTCCAACTTAAATGCTATTTCACTATTTTTATTTTAAGTTTATTTTAGTGCTCATACTAGAGCTAAGATAATATTGGTGCACCCGAAAAATCTTCGAATCATACGATCGCGTCTATGACTAAGGTTGGTGATTGTGTGTTGATTTGGAATGGTGTTGACTAATGATAATGGTTTGAATAATCTCTTATGGTGTATTGGTTGATAGTAGTGATCAACCATAGTTGTTGTCGTTTTGGTGACGATTTCAAATGATTGATAATGGTCACGAGTAATAACGATCGATTTTGGTGATCGACGGTAATAATGATTGTGATTGGGCCGAGGGTGGTAATTGTGAATGGTATGTGGCAATGAACTACTATTATGGGTGGTGTGAAAATAGTTAAATAACGATAAATTGTCGTCTTTGTAGAAATTCTTAATTAACTATTTAATAATATTAAAGCTTTATTATAGATTTTAATCACTCAAACTTATTCAGACTAATTATATAATTATAAAAATAAAAATAAATATATTTAATAATTAAAATTTAAATCTTCAAAAATAAACCAACTCAATAATTAAAGTTAAGATCTTCATTTATCACATATAATTAAAATTAAAATGTTCATTTAATACGTATAATTAAAATTAAGATCTTCATTTAACACGCAATGTGAAGGGAATAAGATAATTAATTGAGCAAAAAGAAAAATAGAGTGGATCACATGGGCACAGATTAATGTTCTGCAATTATTAAGGTGTATATATTTTCATACATTTGGAGCACCCTATAAATAATATTGAAATGCAACTATATAATATTTTTTCGTCCTAAAATTATATTTTATATATGGATTAAATATAGAAAATGTTATATATAATAGCAAAATTATTTATTCAAATTAAATATAATAAACATAGTTTGATTAATTATACTACATAGCAAACTATTGCTATTCCGCCTCTCTTTTGAAGAATCTTGCCACTCTCGTTCTCTCTCGCTTTTATACAAACGCAAATATATAAAATGTATTTCTGTTTGTATAAAGCGAGAAAAAATTGTATATATACATATACTTCCATTCCCCTCTCTCCCCTCTTCCAGATCTTGCTCGTCACTCTCTCCCTCACCTCTCTCGTTTATACAAATGGAAATATATAGATGTGTTTCTATTTGTATAAAACGAGAGAAGATTATATATATAAATGTAAATACATATATTTTCATCCTGTATACACTTGTAATTATACAATACAAATATTTCCCTGCTCAATTCTCTTATGCCTTTCACTCTTTCTCGCTTTATACAAACACAAATTATACAATTGATCTGTTGTATATGTATACTGAAACAGAAATATATTGCTATATACAACTGCTTTTGTATATGTATAACAAAATACATATATTTGTGTTTGTTATGCAACAAAATTATACAAATTATAATTATAATATATAAATATAATTTTTATATTTACTATATGTGAAAATTGCTCGTATAAATACATTATAATATTGAACTTTTAAAATATCCTTAACGTGACCCTATTTAATTTTGTCTCTAAATGAGTCCACTTGGACTTTGGTTTTTTCCAATCAATAATATTGGAGTTTTTGTTCAAGTAGCAACTTTATTTCCTCTCGTGATACCTTGTAGCTTGTTTTGTACTTTTTTTTTCCATTCTGATCACTTTTTAAACTAAATTAATCCTTCAAGATTTGAATCATTATGTGTACATACATACATTATATTATTATATTTGATTGTTTGTCGATTCAGTTTGATTTGATTTGATTAGTAGAATTATTCATAATATATAAAAGTAAAAGAAAAAATTCATTCAAAAGGAAATGAATTATTCATTTGCCATTTTGAATCGTATAATTCTTATATCAAAACTCTAACTATGTTTAACTTTCTGGTTATATTGTTAGTTAATCGTTTATTAAAATAAACAACATAACCTTAATAAGTTATCGATATTACCGAACAAATAAAAGATGCATCATATATATATATATATATATATAATATTCTGTTTTTTTTTTGTTTTCATTTTTCTAATTCGAAACCAAATCAAAAAAATAAACAAAGTAAATTATAAATTTAAAATCAAATCGAGAATCCAAAAAATCAATTCAAATTAAAATTCAATTTGATTTTTCAATTTAATTCAAATAGTACATACCCCGTGCCTATAACCCCTAATACATTGCATAAGTATTTAATTTGGAATGAAATCGAATCTGATATTTTATATATATACTTTTTTGTTGGACTATTAAACTAATAATGTGTCTTTGTCCAATTGTGTATGTCTTTTTTCAGTTTAATCATTATTAATATTCTTCTATCTAGTCTTAGCACATATTTCATAATTTAAATATTCTACACTTGTCTTTCCCTAATTCATGAATAAAACCATATATATACATGGTGCTTCTACACTTTCTAATTATTATTTTTTTCAATTTTTCTTATATTGTATAGTATAGTCTTTCCCTAATTCATGAATAAAACCATATATATACATGGTGCATCTACACTTTCTAATTATTATTTTTCTCAATTTTTCTTATATTATATAATATACACTATATATTCTTCATGGGCCATTCCCACTTTTTGCTGGTCTAATGTACATGTTATGTATTTCTTCCCTTTTTGTTGGCTTAATTTGACGCCAAAAAGAACTCAATAGTTCCACTATATGTCATTCTTATCCATAAAAATATAAAGTTGCTTTTAGACATGACCCCAAAGTATTTAGTATACGTCACTTATTTTATTTACCAAAGTTATGTTTATAAGAGGTTTTTATTTTTACATATCGGTAATCTGAAAAATTCAAGTTTAAAATTGCACGTTCGAGTCATCAAGAGAGCAAAAAGAATATGATCATTGTAGAAATCTATTCACTTTGTAAGTGACTAAGAAATTTCATTTTCTCGAAGCTTATTACAAGGTTCAGTCAGTGGCGGAGGCACCTTATAAGTTGGGGGTTCATCTGAACCCCCTTCGGCGAAAAATTATATTATTTACACAAGGTTAAAATAATTTTTTAGGTATCTATAGGTAGAGGTAGAACCTCCTCCGACTGCTTCGTGTGTCTATCTTTTCAGATTTTAAATCCCCTTATTAAAAATTCTGACTCCTCCACCGGGTTCAATCATTACTTAGTATATACTAACCTAAACCTCAACAAAGTAATTATTAAAGGCAAGAAAAGATAAACTATTAATGGTGTCAAACCACAAAAAATGACACTAAAGTAAAATAATGATTAGTAATATGTTGTGGTTGAGGGAAAATTAAATAAAAGTAAGGTTGGAAAAAGTAGAATTTTGAAAATGATATGATAATGATGATGAACCAAAGTAATAAGGAAAATCCTTATCTTCATCTCTTGTTATCTTCAAAATTGATTGTGTGCACCTTTGGGTTTCAATATGTGGTTTTTGTTCAATGCTAATTTTTGTGTATATCTTGAGAAAGGAAATAGGGAAAAAAAAAGATTGTACTTGGTATAGGGAGCAACGAGCATTTATATTATAAATATATTTGTATTCTTGTAGTAGCTTTCTCGGACTTGCAATCAAGTAGGTAATTATAAATAGTTCAAGCAGATAATTTGTAAGCAACTTTTGGAAAACCTTATAGCAACTGGCTTGCAATCAAGCAGACAACTTACAAGTAGCTGAAGCAACTTTTAAAAAGTCGTGCTATAGAAGTTTACAATCAAGTAGACAACTTGTAAGAAATTTTCTCGAGTTTGTAATTAAGTATGCAGTTTGTAAGTAAATCAAACGGACATTGTAAGTAGGTCATGTAACTTCTAAAAGGCATTGCAACAATTTCTCAAGTAGCTCAAATATACAACTTATAAGGAGCTTTAGAAAAGCCTTGTACTTGCTTGGTGAAAATTTTCACAATAACTTTGTTTTTTTTCTACAAATAAAAAGTCAATTCACTTTATTTACATATCAATTCTACGACGAATAATATATCAATCTCCTTATTTATCTCTGAAAATATATTTGCTTTGTAATTTTTAATTAATTTTATACACATGGGATGTTGTATATAAGTATTATATTCAATTTCTATAGTGGAGTTTGTTTTCCGAAAAGAAAAAAGAAAGAAGAAAAATATTCCTAATCCTAATTAACAGGTCTCATGGCCAATGACAATGAGACGTGCAAGAACTAATTATAATTCAAAAGATTTGTTTAATACTAAGTTATATATACGTTCTTTAACTAACGCGTATTGTGATATAATAGTAAAATTATTTCATCATTAATCAGAAATTTTAGATTCAAGTCTCGAGTATAAAGAATATCATGCTGAAAATATCTCTTTCACATAAACTCTACTATACATAATTTAAATTTCGTCAAAATCTAAACAAATATCAAATATCGAGTAAGAAAAAAAAAATCACAACAAAATCCCACAAGGATTGTGTGGTAAGAAAAGAATAGCAGTAAACGTCCTACATTATTAATAAATAATTGAGGTAATATATGGTATTATAATAACTGATTTAATTAAAGAAAAAGGATTATTGTGGTAGTCAATTTTGAGAATGAATTCTTCCAAATATATATGATATTGTTTTTGACGGACTTTTCACCAACTTAATTAGTTGTTTCATGATTTTTTCTCAATGTTTTGTGTACGTTATTTTTTCAATCGTTAATTCATTATAAATATATTATAATTAAAAAATCGTATAGTATCTTAGTTATTTACATTCTAATTTATAAATATATAGTACTCTACTACGTTCCAATACTTAATCGAGTCGAAAGCTGTGTAACTATCAATCGATTACGAAAATCGCTAAACTTTTGATTCAACTTTATCGATTTAACTTTCACACTTTACCTAATTAAATGGTCATTTTATCTAATTAGTTAGGCAAAATTAGATGACAATGGAAATTGAAAGCTAAGTAAGTAAAGTTACATAATTTTTTAAAGACAAAACAAATTAAAGTCGAAGCCTAATATTGTTGAAAGGGCTAATTTTGGAATATTAAAAAGAGAATTACTATTTGTAGAGAAAAAACAAATTAAGAAACAAACACTAGTCATGCCCGATTACCCGCTCACCTTCATTGACCAGCTTTTTGCTCTTTTTTTTTTATAAATTAAATAAATAATATATATATAAAAAAATTATACGTCTGATAAAATTTATGTATATCAACAATTTATTTCATAAGTAAATTTTAAATTATTTATATAGGATGTGATTATTACTTTCTTCAATCATATTTATTATTACTTTAACAATAGTATACTGTAACGATCATTTTCAATTTTTTTTTATTGAAAATTCTATAAAAAGTATTGTATTTATTTTTAGAATAATTTTGTGATAGTGTATTATACATTTGTTATGAACTTTTGTTTATTCGATAAAATTGTATAAATAATTTAACAATTTTGAAAGTTTCACAATTAACGAGGACAAGATCGGTGTGATCTAGATCTCTGTGGTGGACAAATGAGAAAAACGAGATTGAGATTGTTTGGACATGTGAAGAGGATGTACATACACCCTAGTGGAGAGGTAGGTTATATATAGTAGATACGAAAAGAAGTAGAGATAGATCGAAATCCGAATAAGCGTGAGAGAGATGATTAGATAGGACATGATACAACTTTAAGTTATTAAAGACATAACGTATAAGATAAAAGGACATCAATTAAGATAGAAGTTAGTAGACAATGATATTTTATTTTTAAATTATGATTTCATTTCACGTGACTAACCAGAACCTTTAATTTTTAAGATTCTTATCATCAAGTATATGTATCCTATATGATGAAAAGAGTTGATTTTGGTACATATTTTGTAGAAGGGCCAGTCCCAAAAGCAAAGTAGGTGTGATAATTATATTAGTGGAAATGGTAGATCCTTTTTTTTTTAAATAACGTCACCTATATATTTATTATAATATAAGGTCCAAAAGCAAAGGAACTATAAACATCCATATATAGGGCGCACTATAAGTCATGGCTTGTCATACATCTTTTTAAATTGCATGTTATCATATCTATATCTATATAGATAACGCGGAACTAGTAAGGATTCAAGAGTTTCAACAAAAGTTACTTTAACGTATATCAATAATATCGATATATAGTAGATATTAACCTGTTTTTGACTTTTTTGTGTATTTATTTTTTCTACTAGCTAGATGCTACATAAAGGTAGATAGCAAAAAGGAAGTTATTTTAACGTATTGAAAATGATATTTAATTAGGTCCACTACTCAACTAAATGATTTATTATATTTAGACGCAAGAAAATAAAAAAGATACATGGTCTTTTACCAACAAGTGGAATTTCAATTTGTGTAACATGTGGCAAAGAAGAATGCATGGAAAAAGTACGTTATATGTTTAGGATAATGCCCAAGTACCCGTTCAATCTATGTCCGAAATCTCAGAGACACACTTATACTATATTAAGGTCCTATTATCTCCCTAAACTTATTTTATTAATAACTTTTTACGCCTTTTCAACCTACGTGGCATTATTTTGTGGGTCCAACGATGATTGACTTTTTTTTTCAAACTAGTGTCACGTAGGCTAAAAAGGATAGAAAATTACTTATAAAATAAGTTCAGGAGGTAATAGGATCTTCGTATAATATAAGTGTGTCTCTGAAATTTCAGACATAGATTGAGGGGATAATTATACATTTTCCCTTATATATTTCTTTAATTGATTTGTAGTCTTAACACTTCTAAACTTGAACCAATCTAATTATATATTTATATTAAAATAATTAAATTGGTATTTTCATCTTATCATATGATGCCTATAATTAAAAAGTCATGACATAAAATAAGAGTTATCTCAAATCCCACTATGATATATTTTTCCCTAGTAATCATTCCTACTTATTCAAATCTTTCTAGATAATATCTCCAAATTATAATGATATAGGTTTGATTCGATAATCAAATTATTTATTTATAAAGTTCCATATCTAGTATGAAATCATAATCATGGTTTAAAGTGTTAATTGGCCTATTAAAAAAAATTAGTATGTACCTAGATATATACTAATTTGTTTGGTATTAGAAGTTTAAGATCATATATAGGTGAGTTCTCCAGAAAGACAATTATATATGTATATAAAAAAAAGTTAGAGGTGACATAATAATAATAATATAAAGAGCTTGGTTTCAAGTTGATCTACAATTCAAGATAAGATAGTTTATGATCAATGATCATATATCGTAAGAGAGTCGGGATTTTTACTAAGACGATTCAAGATATGAAAACTCAAAAATGAAGTTAAAGAGGGTTTACATAAAAAATAATTTTAATCATGAATAAATAATACAATTTTTTGTCGAAAGATGAACCGCTCGATCATATCCGGCTCCGTCATGCTTTGTGGATCATATGTATGTCCATACTTTCTTGAGGATTTTTGAGAGTGAGTTCTAATCTAGTGAGCCCACCCTAAAAAAGGTGTTGGCTTTTGGAGCTAGATGCCAAGTTCCTATGCACCATTCTTATTGCCATATTGGACCAATTGCCAACTTTTGGCTGTTTTTAGTTGGAGGTTATCACAAAACAAAGTCATATACTATATGCCATTTGATTTTCTCTTTTCAAATTCATTTGAGACTAAAAGAGACGCAAAGGTTTACAAAGAGAAGTTGTAGCTCAAAAAAAGAAGATCCACAGGAATTCTTCACCTATCCTGTCAGGGTCCCAGTAGATCGCTCAAGTATAGATTGTTTAGCAATACATCACGATCCCAAGAATATATCATCTATTTATACACGGCAAATTGATGTTTGACTTAAAAAGGTGTGGCTATGGTGCTAAAACCTTTCAAGAAACAAAGAAAGCTAAGTTCACTTTATCAACACAAAAAGTACATGATCTTTTCAAGTTAACAAACAATTGTTTGTTTAGAAACATCAAAAAGATGCATGTGCCTAAGATGCTCAACATGCACCTAGGTTTCAAGTGATGTAGAATATGCCAAATTAAAATGTCATCAAATCTAACACATGGACTCAAAACCTTTTCTCATAAAACTCATCAACTCTTAGTTGTTTTTGCAACTCCTTGAGAGTCTCAAAATTGTTTTGTTTCAATAAGCCACTTGATTTGGAAGTTAGAGGTTTTGGGAGAAAGTCAATTTGATGTTTTGTGTGTAGTAAAGTTAACTTTTTCTCAGTCTAACACATTACAATAAAAATAACTTTTAGCGATAATAAATACACATTAATAAAGAGTGTTAACGTCTTTACTGGCATTAGTTAAGTACCCTTAAATCCAATGACGCTAAAGGCTATAACATACAAAGAATGCTAATTGCCGCTTAAATATATATTTAGCGGCAATTGCTAATTAATTGCCGCTAAAGCTCATTTTTGATGTAGCGAGACTAGCTAGTGGCCCTCAACCCTTCTTTGACCACCACAATAATCATGTAAATGAATCAAAAACTAAACGAAAAGTCTTATAGATTGCAATTTTTGCATATTAATATGATAAAAAAATATATCATAAAAAGAAACTATAACAATTAAAAGTGGACAAAAGTGATATGTAATAAGGTTTGGCTTAACATTGGGAGGTTAATGTGGAGCTCTAACTGAGGTAAATATTTAACTTGATGTAATGCTCATTCTTTTGAGTTTCATTTGGATAATTTGAGCATATATGAACATATCTGGTCAATTATAAAGAGTATATGTAACCATAAACATAATGAAACACAGATTTGTGACGATTTCACAAAGTTCATGGAAATCCAAACTCTACAACGAATTTAAAAGAGGACTACATGCATGTGTAAACACCTCAACGAACTCATGTGGACACTCCTCAGCCCGAGGACAATCTCTCAAATACACGTGTTGATGTTGTTGACCCACTTTTCTTTTCCTCGTTGATTCCTCTCAATGAAATTTTCTATGTTGCACTAACAAATTTGGACCTTCATCGAAAGTTTGATTCAAGAACTGAACAAGGGCTCTGGATCTACATTTCTTCTAATCCTGAACAGTTTCCAAAAACAAAAGCAACATGTAAGTTGGATGAAAAGTAGTAACTTATACATCTTCTGCTACAAATCATTCATCAAACACTGTAAACATGCTTTCTCTTGACCCTTTTTCCTTGGCAACGTAACATATTTTTATTGGCAACGTACCAGTTTAAGAGGTTAAAAGGACAAAATGAAAGTAAATAGGCTACCAACAGATACTAAAAACAAATAAATGTGCCATGAAATGGACTTGAAGAGGAGATGTAGCTATTACGAAGGGAAGCCTGGTGCAGTTATCTCCCGCTATGCAAATCTGGGGACAGATCGAACCAAATTGGATCTTATTGTACGCAATCTTACCTTGCAAACATTGCGTAGTTCTCTAATTAAGAACTACATAATATAATGTGTTAATACCTATACTGAGCTGTACTATTGAGAACAACTCGAAGTTTGTACCAATCTACAAGTGACCCTGAACACACTGCATGAACCTTAGCAGCTTTCGTATTAGACATTAGAGGTCTTTCCTGATAATTACAGTCAGCACAACTCTGCTGCTTTGCCTCTCAGTAAACTATGGCATTTAGAATTAAAAAACAGCAAATTAAACAGCAAAAGCCTGGCTACTCACCAATTGTCTTCTGCCCATTTGCAGCCATTAGTATCCACCACATGTAAACTGTATGCATGTCGTGACTTTGAAGACTGGTTCTCAAAACTGCAACCATACATTATGAAGATTGAATGGATAAAAAACATTCTAAACGAGCCAAATACAAATGGTAGCATAACTGATCTGTATGGTCCTAGAGAAGTTCTGAAAGTGACTGACCTCTGGTGAATAAGATCTCCGTGAATGACTACCAAAGATCCAGCTTTTACTTCAAGTGAAACGAAATCTTCCTGGTTATAGCATGGAGATGGCTTATCAAAATGAACCCCACTTTCATCTCTAAGGAATCTCCTCACAAGGCCATCTGAAGAAATAGAACATTTTGTATATTACGTGAAGGAGTTCAATGATTTAAAGGTGGCAAGACGAAGAAGAGTTGGGAGAAACAATACTTTTGTGGGACCCTGGTATAGCCCATAGACAGCCATTTACAATTGTTGCATCCTCTAAAGCTAGCCACAAGCCAGTGCATGTTGTTGGTTCAGTGTACAGAAAAGAGTTATCTTGGTGCGGCACCACTTCACCCCCAATACCGGGTTGCTGAAAAACAGAGTTTTACATGTCACCCGTAGAGGGATGGATAATAGTAATTACAACTCCATTATGGTTTTTGTTTCTTTTCTGTTATTGTTCAGTTGCAAAGAGTGTGGTGACTCTACATATGCATGCGGGATAACACGACCAAGCATATATTATTTCAAAAACTAATATGCTATTGAGTATATGATTCATCCAACTAATATAAAAATTAGATAGGAATGATGGGTTACTCAAGTATGGATTTTGGGATCCAATGCAAACAACAATCATCGAAGCTCTACTATTTCCTACGATTATTGTAGTTTTCTTCACTGTTTTACTTAGCTCGTTTACGAACATATTGAACTGCTAATACACAAACCTAACGAGTTACCGACACACGTGTCCATGACCTCATAACAAATTGTACCATACCATTTTCTCAGTAAACATATACATGTATGGAAGACCAAACAGCCCCGGAAGCTTCTCTTTAAGACAATTTCATTGACCTTGTCAAATAAAAGAATGGAGATTTTTCTCGTACAGTAAGTCCAGAAATAATATCACTTTTTAACTTGGATACATTCTAGCCTTACTAAGACATCAACCTTCTAGAATGACACACACCTATCTGACTGGTGATCTTGAACAACCAAGGATTGGACATGATTTAGCTGAGGACCGTACAAAGATATAGGGCAGAGAAACCCATTACTAGATAAAAAAATAGCAGAATTTACCTTAAATATGTACATTGATTGAATGACTACTGGCCTCTGGTAACCCAAGGACCGCAACATGCTTGAGACTTTGCCTGAGCTAGAGAACTTATTAAATACAGCATCTTTTTCATGAAGAGCTGCAATAGCACAAGTACGAGAAATCTAAGAACAACCTTGTTGAGATAAAGATTAAAAAGGTTGCTCGAAAAATGAAACAACTCTGTTGACAACAAGTAATCAACAGAACCATACCGTGCCCAACTTTATTTATTGAGAGTTGCTTTGGCTGCTTCAGGTTTCTATCTTCATCAAATGCTTTCTCTGCCAAGACCATAAATATCAATAAAGCATCCTAAGCAAATACCTAAAACATAATTAGCCTATGAAAGGAATCAGAAGTTATAGATATAGAAGCAAATTACTAATACGATTCAACCACAGCAGGATCAGAAAATTAAAATCCAAATATCATCTAAATAACAACAAAAGAAATTCTCCATGGCGACAAAACACAGTTTTCAATCCTTTGAAAGCCAATACTAAACTGATAACTGCCTCCTTAGCTTTAATAGAAAATCAAGAACCAATAGAAATGACTGATATGCAAACTCAAAGCCACTAGTACATCCATTCACCAGTTCTTTTGCAATTAAAAATATAACTTGTTAGTAAATACTACGGTTTGCAACAAATTTTAAACTGATTAAAAAAAAATTGCAATCGCAAAGAAATATAATTTTATTGATAAAACAATATGGATATTTATCCTTGATTCTTCCCTCCTAGGACTCCTTCATGATGATGAGGGCGTTAGTAGCGTATTTCTCCAAGTATGATTCTTGATTCTTGTGAATTACATGAATATGTTATTCTTTACATAGGCATAAATCAGTAAAAAGACAATAGACAGTACAAGAAAAACAAATAAGAAATCAAACACAAGCATACCTTCCCAGAAGAATGAAATCTTCTCAGCACTTTCAAAGAAGTGATCATTAGTCGTTTGTTGCTGAAACCCATATGCCACAAAACACACACAAAATCAAAAAAGACAAAAAAGGGTTCTCTCAAAACCAAATAAACTAAGCTAATGAACTGAAAAATCTAACTACAGAGCATAAAAATTGAATCTTTACTTGATTCTTGGTAGAAAAAACAGAAGTATCTGAAGAACAATCAAACTCATCAAGCAACTCTTCCATTCTCTTCCTCATAGACTGGATCTCTTCTTGGCTTGCAAATGATTCTAACACCAAATACCCATTAGAATCAAAGAACTGAAGCTGCTCTGAACTGAGGTTTCCTTCAATAACCACCATGTTTTGACCTTCTGAGCTTTGGTTGGTGCTGTAAAAGGGTTGTAAATTCTCTAATAATAATTTATAGAACCAATATGCAAATTATCTTAAAGTTTGGTACTAAAATGTAAACTCAAAACATAGTTTATATTTAGGTGCATGTTCATCTTCTTGCCCAAAAATCTCATGATCTTATCCTCCTACGTAATGGTGATGACAAAAATTAACGGTGGGAATACTATATATACACAAATCTAGTGTTAATGTATACATTAAAATTCATTACATTATTAATATTATGATAGATTGCGTAAAAATAATGTTAAATAAAGTGTATATCATTTTATTGAATATATAAGAATAATGCTAAATATATATAGTATATTATGCTATTACTAATGCTAGCATTAGTCATGGAGAGTTATGTGTTATTTAATTTGGCGTATAAAAAATAACATGTATTGCATATCTTTTAATGATCATTATTCATAAAAAAAAATATGTTCCACGTATGGTGGAAAAGATGTAAAAAAAGTTTTTAGAGATAATTATGTCTTTAATCGTGAAAATGCATGCATTAAAAATCCTTGTATCAATATTCAATATTGTGACTTAGTGATAAATGAGAATCCTTACCTTGTTCATGTTGTTGATGGGAGGTATCAGATAATAGATGTCACACGTAATAAGTTGAGCAGTGTGTAAAAGTTGACCCAATACCATGATCATATAATAAACTCGCATTATGGATATCATGATTTTTCATATATTAACAATATACACTTTAATGCACAATAGAATAGTTATACATAGATTGAATAATTATACTAAACAAGATACTACTAATATACAAAACTACTACAAATATTATATTTTGGGAAAACTACATAAATAAGCCATAGAACACTTACATGTTCATACCTCAATGCAAAGTAATTCAAAAAATACCGTTTTGTCAATAATATTTTTTTTACAACCCATACCCCCATCATTAAGGCTATTAATTCAGTATATATATATATACACACACTCGTGTAGTATCAATTAAGTAAAATTATCAGTTTTGATGATATCGATACAATATATACATTGATGTAGTATTAATTAAGAGAAATTAGTTAGAAATACTAATGAAGTCATTCAGTGGAGTATGACATATGGGGTATATGTATGTAATTATTTTTATTCGCTTAATTTCCCCTTATTTTATTCTAATACAAACTATCAAATGATCACTTACATAAAAAAGGGTAGATATACTTCTCAACTTTATAATTTGGAACTAATATGTCTATCTTTATGAAAGTAATTTATATATATCATTAACGAATGATATATCAACTCTAGATAACAAAATCGAAAGATATATAACACTTTTTTCCCCTTTATATATCAAATGAAAAAACTAATGCATACATTATTTCTCGGAGTCCACTTATCCAACATGCCCACCAGCCCATACTCAGAGCACGTGCATCCATCTTCAGGTCACGTGCGCACCTTCTTCTCATAACGTTTTTTCTCTTTTGTTAAACCATTTTTAACACTTTGCCCTCTTCGCTTCTTCTTCAACTCTCTCTATACCTTCCTTCCCTCCCTCCACCCTCTCTCTGCTCGGAGCATCAAATCTCGAAATCCATTGAAGAGAGAGGAACAAAGGGTCGGAGGAAAAACACAAAAAAAAATCATCTTTTGAAAATTCAATAAAAATTGGGTTTTTATTGTTCTAAATCTCGAAAAACCCTTTTTAGATCAATCAATTCTGTGAAATTTGAGATTTTTTTTGTTGTTTTTGGTGTGCAATATGATATGAAGTAGTTAGAGATAGTAACAGAGAGCTATGCATGCGTATAATAGACTACCGAGTAGTGGACACAGTAGCCCATCAACTCCGTCATCGCCACGTTCACGGTCGCCTCGTTTACGTAGCAGTAGTAATAGTGGTGGTGGAGGTGGAGGTGGAGGTGGTGGTGGTGGTGGTGGAAGGGTTAAACCCAGTGCCCGTTTTACTTCGGGTCAACAACTACCGAGAACCCTAGCAAATCGTATAAGTGGGGCTATTCTATCTGTTCTGGTTCGTCGTCAGGGGATTTTCCTGTTTGCTCCTTTGCTTTATATTGCTGGGATATTGTTTTACATGGGGACAGTACCGTTTGATGTTGTTCCTATTATCAGGCACCGTCCTGCTCCTGGGTCTGTTTACCGGAGCCCTCAACTCTATGATAAGCTTCGACCTGAAATGGACTCTGATAATTCCACTGCTGATGCGGTTAGTTTATTTACTTTGCCTTCTATGGTTTGGGTGAAACTGAAAAACAAAGTCTTTTCTTTTGTTTTACTGTTTTTGGGGATCACTGAGTTAATTGCATTGCAAATTTTATTCAATTAGTATTGTTCCAGTTTGAGATGTTTCTCTTAGTCCAGATCTGTAATCCTGAGTGTATTTGGTTCTGCTCTGTTCTATATCAATGCCATTGATCATGATTGTTTTATTGTTGCCCTATGGATTTGTTTTTCTTTTTCCTTATGTCCTCATCTTTTTTACATCATTGCTTTACATCTAGTGCTTGCTGAGCAGTATATCTAAGTATTCTGTAGAAAGTGTATACGATAGCTGCTAGTTGGGGTGCTATGTAATTGGATGGGATCTTTTAATTGTTAACTTGTTATCTTACTGAAAGAGGTTGAAGTATCATTTTCTTTGTTCGAAGATTCGAAAGATTGATGTATGAGGTGCATATAGCAAAAAATAGGATATTCAGTGATACAAATGGAAAACAAGGACTCTGACATGTCATGAAAAAATTGTGTTGTTGCATGTGAAGGTGAAGTCCTGTCACTTGGATGGAGGTGTTAACCTGGTTTCAAATGTCACGAGCTCTTGGGGATAGGAGAAGAGTAGAAATGCTGCTAGGGGTTGAGACTCTAGTGAATGTGCACAATGATTTATTTGTACTCAGTTAGTGTTCCCAATTCCAATTTCCACCTACAGTGGTTGAGTGGAAGTCCTCTTAACACTAACAGTGTGTCTGTGTTACGTGTCTAGAAATGTTAAGATAATATATATGACTGTTGAGTTCTCCTTAACAACTTTTAATTGTTCAAGACCCTTTCTCCGCTTCCAGTGTGACATCAAAACATTACTGAGAATTGTGAGAATCAAGTAAGTAGTCCTTTGACCTTGAATAGTCTGAAGGGCATAAGTTTGTTTGTGATCATTTGAGGCAATCAGAAATCCCACTGAAGTCTGCACAAACGCAAGTGATTAGTGTTGTTGCTGTCGAGTCCTTATGTTATGGGAAACATCGAGTTTCCTGTTCAATTGTGAAATATTTGATGATAAATTTAGGTTCTTATTAAAGATTTTTTAGGCCAAATATGTTGTATGTGTTGGAATATTGTCTGATCAAGAACTTGCACGTTGGAGTATTGGCGAGTCCCTATGTCTTGAGAAACATTGAGTTTTCTGGTTAATCATGAAATATTTGATGATAAATTTAGGTTCTTATAAAGGATTTTTTAGACCAAATATGTTGTATGTGTCAGAGTGTTAGCTGATCAAGAACTTGCACGTCCAGAAGATAAAAGTAGCGGAAATGAGATTGTTGAGATGAATGTGTGGCCATAATAGGAAAGATAGAATTAGAAGCACGGATATTTGGGATTAGGTGGGGTGTCCTCCTTGGAGTATAAGATGAGGGAAATAAGACTGAAATAGTTCATGCATATAAAAGATGCACAAATGCCCAGTAAGGAGGTGTCAGAGGTTTGCTACGGTGGGTCTGTGGAGAGGTTGAGGTGAACCGAAGAAGTAATAGGGAGAGGTGATTATCGAGAACATGCTCCTAGATAGGAATATATGAAGGTCAAGGATTATGGTAGAAAGTTAGTAGGTGGTCGTGGTCTGTCTAGTTTTCCTAATTAGTATAACCTTTATTTTTCTCCTATTTTCTTATTTTTTGATTTTATTAGTACCGATTGTTTCCTTTGCTTCAGTTATTATATTATTTGTTGTTACTACTGTTCTTTTTTCTATTATTTTCAACGTGACATCTTCTCTACTGTATTTCTTTTTATACCTAGTTTGATATGCTTTACTTGGGTGAGGGTCTATTGGAAACAATCTCTCTACCTTCACAAGGTAGGGATAAGACTGCGTACACACCACCCTCTCAGACCCCACTTGTGGGATTTCATTGGGTATATTGTTGTTGTTAAATTTAGGTTCTTGTTGCCCCCTTGAACTTTTCCGATTTCTTTGTGTCAATAAATGTGTTACTTTGTAACTTGATCCTGTGTTATGATTTCTGATATTTTAGTTCAAATTCTCCTAAAGATGGTGATCTTCTAAAATCTTACTAAGTTTAGGTGCAAATTTCCTGTAGATCTCAACAATTTGGAAAAACTCTTATAGAGGTGGTGAATGGAGACCATGCATTAACAAATCCTCAGGAGGTACAAAATTTGGAGAATCAAACTTATCTTTTATCCTTGTTAGTATGCTATATACTGCCTCTCTTTCTCTCTCTTAGTTATTAGTCATAGTGAGTGCAACTCTTTGGTTGCGTTCAGGTTATATTGGAGGTTTCCCAATGCATAACTTATAGTAATCTGAATTTCAAGATAACTAATGCAGTTATATGCTTGAAAGCTTATGTTCATTATAAGTTTTTAGGTTTATAGTACAAAATATTCTTCTCTAATTAGTTTAGAAACTAAGAAAACTCTGTATTCAGTTGAGTTTTTTTATTGAAATGAATTATCTTTTGTCATATAGTCTAAATTTTTCTTGTTTCCAATGGACTTATATCTTATGTAAGCACCCTCTTGTTTCATGACCAGTCCAGCAAGCTTTTTCCTCTTGATATTCTCTTTTCATATGGTACCACAACTCTATGGTTTAGATAAAGACCTAAGCAACTTCTCTTTATTAGTTGGCAGCATTAATTTTTTTGAGGCAATATTAGTTGACAGCACTACAACATTTGTCTGGTCAAAGCTTTTACTTTCTCTTCTCATAATTTTTTGAGCTCGTCTCTTTCTGGTGAACATTCTAGTGGCATCACCCCTTTTTAAAATATGGTGAATGATTTATTAATGTCGGGGGAATCCTCGTATCAACAAGTACACCAAAATATGAGACTACAAAAGTCACCCACTTATCTATACAAGTAAGAACCTCATGGGTGGACCAAAAAGGAACTAGAGGTCTCGCTTTCGTGTGGATACATACGAAATTAAATATGAATATTGGCATAACACAACTCTTGAAGAGTATGATGCGCTCGACTTGCTTCTCTTGATCTCTATCCACTGCCAATAGAGGCGGGTCAATATCAATATCCATATATTAATATGGATGCAGTCTATCAAAAACAATCTCTCCACCCAAAAGGGAGGGGTAAGGTGCACCCGAACCCAAATTTTGACTTGTGAGATTATACAAGGCAGGTTAATATGGATACACACCTGCAGAGTGCGGTAAGGACTCATAGTATGCATTTAGTTTCTGTTGGGCTTGTCATTAATAGACAATCTCTAGCAAATTCCCCAATTTAAGGAGAAAATGTCAAATAGCGTAGTCATCCTTTAGAACTTGCATAGCTTATCAAAAGCCAAACCCCTTACGTTAATCACATGTTTCAAACCCTAATGTACGTCCAAGATAGGATTTATATTAACCCATGAGGAGTTTCAATTTAAAATCATGAAATTGGTATGAGATTCTTGTATATACTTTCATTTCCTTAAACCCTTAAAGCGAGAGGCGAGTGCCTTTCACATCACTGGATTAGATCTTACCTTAATCATGAGAAACTGTTGGAATTAGGGCTAGGTTTCTTCAATTCTCCTCAATGATTGTTGTCAAGTGCTATAGCTTGTTTTTTCAGTGCTCTAATATGAGGAAAAGCTCAACTTTTGTACCCAGAGTGTAAATGTAAAACATAGTGAAAGGACCTCAAAGCCATTATATGTTTTCTTCTTTTCAAAGCTCATTGTGACCATGCTGACTGGTTCTCAGTTTCAACATTCTTGAATCTGAAGCTGCATAGACACTACAACTACGATGGGTACCAATCCGTTCCCTCAAGATTTGGGAAGTGACAAACAATTTGTGTATAATTTATTAAGATTTAAAATCCTATTTGCTAGATTAGCGATTTTGAGGTTCTTGGTCTACCGACAACAACATACCCAATGAAATCCCACTAGTGAGGTTTGGGGAGGGTAGAATGTACGCAAACCTTACCACTACCCGTGGAGGTAGAGACTGCTTCCGAAAGACCCTTGGCTCAAATGTAGCTATTCCAGATATAAAGAAGAAATATAACACGTCACAAGAAAACAATGCAAAGTCTGTCCAATGGAGCAACATCAACAAAAAGATAGCATAGCAATCGAAACACAATAAACAACATACGAGATAGATTATTGAAAACAATAATAAATACTGATGGAGTGATGGATATTGATACAGTAATACACTATTGCTCTACAGTGTTTTGAAATAATATGCAACAATATTCTGTTTCTTTCTCTTTTTTTTCTTTTTAATTTAGACGAGGTTTGGTGATCAATGAACTAAGATTGTCGCACATATCTTCAGAAATTCCTGAATCAAATGGTTACCTGTATATTGAGGCAAATGGTGGTCTGAATCAGCAAAGGACATCGGTATGTCCTTCAGTTCCAAAGATAATTGTTATTGAAATGCTGAAGTTTTGTTTGGATGACGATGGTAGTTTAAGATCACTAATGTTGCTTTTGTGCGTCCAGATATGCAATGCTGTTGCTGTGGCAGGTTTTCTTAATGCGACCCTGGTCATCCCACACTTCCATTTTCATAGCATTTGGAGGGATCCAAGGTTGGCTGCTGTTTCATCTTCTATGTTTGTTTAGTAGTTCAGTACCTTCCTTAGTTGGGGATTTATGTACTGTATACTCAGAAATTTGGTAGAAGCATAAATAGTTTTTAGTTGTTACTATCATTACCTAGACTAGTTTTTTCTAATGAAAAGCTCTTGAGATGCTTTACCTGCTCTTATGGCATTAAATTGGCTTCTCTTTAGTAGAAATGTGTAGTACCTCTTTTTTTTTTGGTTAAAGTAATCAAATCATATTAGAAAACCATCAAGAAGATGCAAATGTTACAAGAGAGCAAAAGAAGCTGCTTCAAACAAAACATGAAGCAAACTTACCTGTAAAACAGCCACAAAAAAATTTCCCTGAATATTCTACTACGGTAAAGACAGAGAGCTAACAAAATCCAAAAAGTTATCCGCACTGTTTACAGGGAAGAGAAGTGTCAGCTGAATAAACATTCCAAACATCTAGCCTTGAGGGTGCTAATAGGAATCGAGATTCCATCAAATCATAATTGAATATATCACAAATGACCACAATAAGATGTTAGTAGCCCTAGAATTTGAACAGATTCGGTGGTTTTGATGAATCTGTACCTTAGGTTCATGAGCATTTCCTTTTGAGATATTGATGAAGCAAAACTAAAATCTGAATTACTTCATGCAACCTGGTAACATTCTTGTCAATCTGGTGGTGGATTGCCGTGAAATTATTTATGGTATAGTGGGTGTTCGTTTTAGTCATGGCTGTTCTCTTGATCAATCTTGTTTAATATTCATCTCTACACCTTCCTTTCATTTTAAATCATAAAAATGCTCGGCATTTGTTCTCTGCAGCAAGTTCGGAGAGATTTATGATGAAGATTTTTTTGTTAAAACCCTAGCCTATGATGTGCGAGTAGTGAACAAGATTCCTGATTATATTATGCAAAGGTTCGATTACAATATGAGCAATGTTTACAACTTCAAGATCAAAGCTTGGTCCTCCATCAGTTACTACAGGGATACAGTTCATCCAAAGCTGCTTGAAGAAAAGTGAGTTTTTTGACATTACTGTTTTTTTTTTTGGTCACCACTATTCGCTCTTGGCAGAACTGCCTTTAGTTAGTATATTAGTGTCATATATATATAAAACTAGAAGTGCTTACTTTCTAAAACAAGTACTTATGTTGAAGAGTTAAGATGGTTTGATCAAGTTTTGGGAAAAAAATTAGTGCTTTTGTGAGTATCCGAAGTGATTGCTATGGAGTTGAAGCTGAAAAATATTAGTTTCTAACCTAAGCTAAAGAAATTCTAATTTTTTCTTGGGTTAAAACACCATTTCAAAATTATTTTCTCCAAACTTGCTAAACAGCGCAGTCAAAACATTAAACTCATGTATTGTTGACAGCACATCTATGATTGAAATATAATAAACCCTCCCCTCTATTTTGTGATTCTCTTACATTTAATTATATAAAATTGAAGAACTAAATAAAATTTCTCACAATAAATTCATATATCATTGGAAAGTACTAGTTGTAAAAGGAATATTTGCATGCTCCTTTCGTTGTTTGACAGTGAAAAGCATTTTTTTCCAGAAAGAGTGGCAAAACACAAACTGCTTCTTTAATAGTAAAAATTCTTCTCAAATTATCTCACCAAACACAAGCTGTTACTATTCAAAAATACTTTCTCTGAGACCTGATCGGGCAAAAAGTAACGTTTGAAGATGAGCAGACTTCGGATTTTTTGAGCTCTCATGTAAATGGTTTTAGTAGTACGTAAGTATTGTTTTGGTTCTTTGTTTATATATACAGTTACCAATTTCAGAAAACAAAAGGCGAACATTGAAAGCTTGGCTAACAAACTACAGAATTGTGAATGCCTAGACTTCCAATAGCTAAGTCTGTTATTGTGTTTCATTCTCCAAAAAAAGAGTCTATTACCATGTTTGGTCAATTGGATATATTCCTTGTCAGTTCTTTGATGCTTAATTGGTAGGTTCGTTTCTTCATATTTGAAGCATTTTGTTTTGTTGTTTATAGCCACAGTTTTGCTAAGTATGTCTAATCACTCACCAGGCTCATCAGAATATCCCCATTTGCGAACCGTTTATCATTTGATGCTCCTCCAGCAGTTCAGCGGCTTAGGTGCCTGGCAAATTATGAAGCCCTTAGATTTTCAAATCCCATTTTGAGTTTGGGGGAAACATTGGTGTCAAGAATGAAAGAGCGGAGTGTCAACAATAGTGGGAAGTACATTTCTGTGCATCTCCGCTTTGAGGAGGTTAGTTTCATGTGTGTAAACTGATTTTGTATGTGCTCCCATAGTTTAGTTTTCCAAGGGTATCTAGCCTTGATCATTTTTTTTTGCAGGATATGGTGGCTTTCTCTTGTTGCATTTATGATGGTGGTGAAGAAGAAAAAAGGGACATGGATGCTGCAAGAGAGAGGGGATGGAAGGGAAAATTTACAAAACCTGGTCGTGTGATTCGTCCTGGAGCTATCAGGATTAATGGCAAGTGTCCCTTGACTCCTTTAGAGGTAATATATTGTCATTTTCATTCCATTTCAAGAGACTTGACTTAATGCTGATGGAACACATCATATTTCGGATAAGTTGTATACCTGTACTTTCTTGGCTTGATCAGAGCATTCTGATCCTTCGTGAGATTTCCTTCCTAAAGAACAAGTTTTGTTTAGAAAGCATATGGTTTAGAATAGAACACATGGTTTAAAATACTTTCTGGAGATGGTGCCTTCTTTGTACCCAACCTTAATTTCAATTCCTTGAATATCGTACCTTTGTCTGAGATTTAGTGTATACTTATGCTAGGCACGATGATCCTTGTGAGATGATGAGAGTGTATAATTGGATAATTTCATTAGTTTTACTTAATTAGTACTGAATTTCTTGACTTACCCTAGTTCACCAAGAAGGGACTAAGTGACTCATGAGAATTAAGTAGCATAATTGCTGGTGTTTTTGAAAATTTCTTCTCCTTGTTGAATCATGTTTGAAAAGATTGCCGTGGCAATGTGAGTGGAGTATCCTTCTTCTTCGTCTTCTCTAGTCAATATCCACTGTCATAGTTCAGTTGCAAGGATTGTGACTAGTGTTTACTAATCCAAGAACCATATGTTATATTCATGAGATCTATTGCAGTTCTACGTCCTGCTTATGTATGCTTTACCTTTGAAGCTTTGCTACTGTATATCAACAATTATTTATTGTTTCTTTTCCTTGATGCTGTATCATTTTCGTGTCTATCGTTGGGTGCCTCTACAAAGACATGGCCGTGTGGGAATTTGGTGATTGAGAGAGTAAAAACGGCTAGCAGTATGGAAAAAAAGATACTTCTGGAAAGAAGGAAAAATTGGTCTGCATATTGGAAAAAAGATACGTGTGGGAATATGGCATTCTGCAACTGCATATTGTCTCTTGAGTCCTTCTCAACTCCTTTCAACTCCAAATCTTTTGTACACTCTGTACATGCTAAGATATCAATTTTCAATACTACATGATTTATCATAGTTCGGGTCTAACCACATGAAATTTAGTATTCCAAGTCCAACCCGATGAGTGTTACATGGAAGCATGTTTAGTTTCTGTGAGTATTAGTGGCGTGGGGAAAACAAGTTGAGGAAAGTCTATTCTAACATATGCAGAATGTCTTGCCAAAGTGAGATGACTGTTCAACAAATTTGTAGGTCCTCATCGGGATTTGAGATATTGGAGGAATCTACATGAATAGGGAGGGGGGAGAATTTCATAATTTGGTTGAGTTTTAGTGTGGGCAAGATATATTGAACGATAATTCGGATGCATGTAAATGGTGAGAGAGTAGAGATGGTTTATTCGCTCTTTAATCTTATTACAAGAGTTCACCAAGGAGAGGAATGTGTAATTTTCCTCTTTGCTCTATACGGGTTTCCACGGCATTGAGGCAGGTGTTTTTCTTGGCGTTGTTGAAAGCAAGGGGAATGATCTAGTCTTCTTTTTTGGAGGAAAAGAGAGATGTTTAAATCAAGGGGGATTTTTTTGACAGTGGAAAGCCTTAGAAATAGGAGGGGGTCATCTATGTTAGTTGGTGTTTCATATACAAATGTTCAGGCTAAATTATAGATCATCTTCTATTGTATTGTAAAGTGGCAAATCAATTGTGGAGGGTGGTTCTCAACTGATTTTGAGCTATGGGTGATTTGAACTAGTGAAGGAGATGCTGCATAGCTGAGGCCTGATGGTATATAGAAGGGCAGAGAGAAGTCCAGAGGCACGGAAGGTTGCCCCTTTAGCAATTAAGTGGGTTGTTTGGAAAGTGAAAAATATGAGAGCTCATGAACGGGTTGAACAAAATTTTATAAATTTGCAAAATAGTCTTTTGTTTCTAGTTTCCTTTTGGTGTACCCATGAGATCCCTATTTGTATAGAGGATTGGCCAATGCGATCCCTATTTGTCTAGAAGATTGGCCAATGAGATCCCTATTTGTTTAGAAGATTGGGTTTCTTTCATTAATAACCAGAGTTCGATGTAGGTTCTCGTTTCTAAATATTTGGCTTGTATAGGTTACCCCCTTATTGTTGATAAAATTATTTACCCTAAAAAAATTTCCTTGCTAATTCTCTGTACACTTTTTATCAGGTTGGTTTGATGTTAAGAGGCATGGGATTTGACAAGTTTACATCCATCTATTTAGCATCTGGAAAAATATACGACTCTGAGCGACATATGAAACCACTATTAGAAATGTTTCCTCTTTTACAAACTAAAGAAATGCTGGCATCACCAGAAGAATTAGGCCCATTTCAGGTTTAAATTGTTCGATTTTCCTTCCAGGCATTTTAGTTCCCCCCTCTCACCCCTCCTCTTTGGCTACTGTCTGACTCAAGTTATTGCTTATAGAATTACTCTTCCAGGATGGCTGCCATAGACTATACTGTTTGCCTTCATAGTGAAGTATTCGTGACAACTCAGGGAGGCAACTTCCCCCACTTTCTGTTGGGGCATAGAAGATACTTATATGGGGGGCACTCCAGGACCATCAGGCCAGACAAGAGGAAGTTAGCTTTGTTATATGATAATCCCAATATCGGGTAAGCTTTTGGTTAACTTTTTGCCTTCTTTTTTTTTCTGTTTACGTGAGACCTTTCTAGTGTGCCTCTATACAAACTGAAAGAAAAGCCCCCCCATAAAAAAAATAAAAATAGGACAAAGAAACTAAAAGAAGCAGTTATGGGGATCGAAAACCCCTTTGGTAAGTCTAAGCAGTCTTGTATGTTGGCTTTGCATTACTTTTGACCGGTGTATGTTCTCCATGTGCTCATCTTCCAGGTGGAAGAGCTTCAAGCGGCAAATGCATAGTATACGAGCACATAGTGATTCAAAAGGAATTGAGATTAAAAGACCAAATGACTCAATATATACATTCCCTTGCCCAGATTGCATGTGTCGGAGTAACAGGACTGAGGATTCTAAATCCTCCTCAGTAACGTGACCTATGTGCTTGTCAATAGGTGGTGTTCTTATTCTCGTAGTATGCATGAACTTTCGCTGCTATCCTGTGTGCATGTTAGCAGGTGCTGTTCTTGCTCTTGTAGTACATATGAACTTCAGCTGCTAACTGTGTGATTCTTTCATTTTTTTTTCCTTCCACTATGGAGAGGGGCTTACTGGATCTTGGAGCTGCTTCTGGGATTTGTGTGACTGATCAATTTGATTATTTTCCCGGGCACAAGTTTGAGGGTACACTTGCATACTTGATGGTGCGAGGAAGAAATGGGGAAGTCATTTCCATCGTTGATGTAACCCCCCCGATCATTGATCTCCATAGCAGATTCATATTCTTACAGCTGCTGTATCTAACAAGCCGTGAGTTGACACGAGACATATTTGCACATTAGTTTCATGAGAGAGGATTTTGCACATAAGTGAAGTAGGAGTCCTAGATTATAGGAACAGGATGAGAAGAGTGTAGGGTTATCAGAAATGAGGGTTCCAAAGTTTTACTTTGGATATCCTTTCTTGCCAATTTTAGATGATCTCTCCATTGTTGATATTTATTTGTCTTAGTTTCACTAGATTTATCATCTCGTTTCAGAGCTCACTGCAAATGTGTGGAATTTTTCTTGATTAATTGTGGGCGTAATACATAAATATGCCATTAATTTGACTTCAGTTCACATTTGTCCCCTCCAACTTTGGGTATGCATAAAATTGAAGGAAATAAATGTGAAATAAAATTGAAGGAAATAAATGTGAAATAAGGTTAAGTTAAAAGGATACATTTATGTATTATGCCATTAATTGTGTCTGACAAAAGCATTTACCATAGTATGTGCCAAATGATACTCATAAATGGCTTGTGTTTGATTTGGAAACAAAGCTGATCATACAAATTTCTAAAAAATTATGGACTAATATTAATGAAAAATTAAGCTAATTCTGTATTTTTATGTCACGCATATTTCGAAAAATTTGAGTGTACGCAAAAAAATCAAAATGATCCCCAAATTTCTGTTTTGAGATGAACTTCAAAAAAGTATCTTCCTATTTCGTAAAGTTTGAGCCAACAATGACTTTGGCATTTATATAAATGAAAAAAATGTATATAGATACACATTTTTTTTTTTATAATAATCTCTAATATTTCTTACATTCTAGAAAAGGTCACAAAAATCTTTTCGCGAATACATTCCTATCTAACTCTTGGATACATTTCCCTATCCTCTGTTCAGATGTATTCTTCCCATTAAGTAAAGTAATGTATCATTCATAGTAGCTATGAATTCACAGGTTTCTTGAGGACCTGAGGCATTCGAAATCCTATTAGGACTATGAGATTTATGTAATTTTTATGATATAAATTGCTCATGGGCTAACTCGGATGTAGCCCATTTTAATCCGTGAACTGAACTTGCCCAAATGTAACCACAAAATGGCATAGTATGACAACCTTTGCTTATCTTGTGGGGTCTTCAAAATCAAAATTAACTTATAAGGCAAAACGATAAATTTAAAGTTCTATTTATAAAGCAAGTAATGTCAAAAATTGAAAACCATTCATCTCTACGTTCATTTTTGTAAAATATACTTCAAATACATGAGTTGACCAACCTTTGGGCAGGTATTAGATAATAACCATTATTTATTTTAGCTTATTATGACCTGTCTAAATTCGATCCGATCATATTCATTCGCCGCACGTAGCCTCTTGTATTTTGTCCTAAGCATTCTTTCTATCCCATGCTTTTATAAAGGATATATCAAATTAATGGATACCACACAAATTGCAACGCATTGTACCTTTTTAATTCTCCAAGTAGTGTAATTGACATGAGTTTGAGTGCATATTGACATCTTAATATCGAAATTCAGACTATACTATGATAAATGAAGAATTGTGTGGATAATATAATTATTGTTATATTATATTTAGTGGTAATAATTATCATAATCTAACACTTTATATCAATACTGCTAAAGGCTTTAGCGATTCTAGATGTAATAACATAACTAAATCGCAGCAACAAATATTATAGCTAGAAGAAAAACATATTGTCACGAAATATCTTTTTTTTTTTATGGAGTACTATAAATTTCTTGTTCCAAATTACTTGTCATATTTTTTTTTCTCAATAGTCAAATTACAGAAACGTTGACCAATATTTTAAGATATATTTGTTTATTATATTAAGATTAGAGAAATTGGAACTTATATATAGAAATATTTTTTATTTAGTTCTCAATATCTATATTTTAAGTTTAAAATATTAAGTAGTCGTAATAATTAATTATATTAATTCTCGAAAAGTGAAATATGACAAGTATTTTAGTGATAGAGGAAGTAAAGTGCAAGTTTTACATGTTTTAACGTACCTAAAAGATTTATTTGTATATAGCTCAGTTTGGTCAAATGTGGATTGAAACATTTTTATTATTGGCTATGGCAATGCCGTGGTGGAATAGTAGTTGTCACGATATAATGAATTTTTTAAAATAAATTTTTACTATTTTCACACTTATAGTTAGTTATAATTTATTTTAAGTTACGATAAAGAATTAAGTTAAGAAATGAGTATTATATAAGTTATACTAAAAAAATCAACGCATGCATCTCTTAAAACATCGACGTGAGACTCTTTATAAATATCATGAATACAACTTTGATATATCGAATCATAATACCTTAAGTTCTTTTACATTAACAATATAATGACTATCTTACATAATCAATCTAGTGTAATGATTTTTTTACATAATCCATTAATGTACTTTAGTTTGTTACAATAGATTACTTATGTAGTTATGTTTATTAATTCTAGGCTATGAACCATACTAAAATTGAATAGAGTTATCTACGATTATATTTTTAAATGATCTGATTGTAAAAATATTTATACATCACCTATATAAAATTTAATTTTATTTAATTTAAATTCAAAAATAATGAAATTCCATTACATGTGAACTCATATAAAAAAAAAAGATGTGAAAGAAAGCTGTCTATAGGCCTAAAAGGTCCTGGTACAGGTATGTGTTGCTTTTGTCTACTCTTCCTTGTGTTCACATACAATTCCTTAAATTCTCTAATTTCTTTCGTCGAAAAATTATACTATATTAAGTTCTGAATCCCACTTTAATATCGGGGCCGAAGGGTTTGGAATTTAGCTCATTGTTGTGGATTTGATTGTTGCTAGAGACATCTTTTTTATTATTTTGAATGTACTTGCCAAAAGCTCAAAAATTTCGATTCCACCTCTGTCTAAGCATTATTGTGTGCATATATATATATACATAATATATATATTTTTCTTTTTTTAAAAGTACATAATTTAATGAATACAATAGAACTATATACTTTTTAGATTTTACGCTCTAAAATTACAATATAACCTTTTAACATATTAACACAAAATGTAATAGACGTTTGGTCATATATTTTACAAAATTTTTTTTTATTAAAATGCGAATAAATACTTTATCAATATACAATATCAGTGTGAACTGAAACTCAATTGTAAGAATTATGGGGGAGGTATGGAGAGCATATATAATGTCTATTAATTATTATAATATCGATAATAATGAACAATTAATTTATGAGAGAAGTATAAATCTGAAATCGACAGTGGCCAATAATTCAATTAATCAAGACTTTAAAAAAAATAATTAAAACATCACACATGTTGCATTCATATGAACCGTTTTATTTTATTTTATTTAATTAACATTATATAATAATACTTAATGAACTCAATAATTACTTCCTTAATTTTATTTAAATTATCTGTTTGTTGCACGTCTCTTACAAAACATTGTTTTCTCCGTCCCATTTTATATGTCATCTTTTTTTTATAAATAATTAATTTATAATACATGTATTTTCATAAAAAACAATGCATAAATTATCATTCTTTTTTATCCTTATAAGTTATTAGCCTTGAAAATATATATTTGACCAACTTAAAAAAACCAATCATGTTTATTTGTTAAATTAATTAATCAAAATAAATTAACTTGTATTCTTTAATTAAAAATTTGAGTTTCAAAAAAGAGAAGGGTAAGTCAAATTATTCTTAATGTAAGTGCAAAGTAAAAATGTGAAATATAAAATGGGACGGAGGGAGTAATACTCAGAAGGTGTTTCTTCATTATTTCACCCTCATTTATATTTTACGTATAATAATTGTCTATCTAAAATGTTTTTTAAATTTGTCATTCAAATACAAATTACTTCTTACAAAAAGTATTTTTCTGAAAACACTATCGAAAAAGCACTTTTCAAAATAAATTTTTTTTTATAAGTTTGATCAAATAACCTGATAATCTCTTCATTAAATATTTATCCTATTAATATAAAAAATATTTATATTCTTCCAGAACAACTACTAGTAAAAAAAAACTTATTTTACACTTTTAAAATAATAAATAATTATTTCTTAAAATCATGAAAAATAATTTAAATCAGTATGTAATATGCTTAATACAATTTACTTACTTTATTGACAACTTTCCATCTTCCAAGATTTGAGAAAAGGTTCTCTAAAAGGAATAAAATTAAAAATGTTTCCTTAAAATCAGCCCAAATCAACATATTAAAATAACATTATTATTATTATATTATTGTACTAAATATACTTTATAATATACCAAAAACCAATAATTGGCATCTTATCAATTGTGTCAACATCAAAAACACTAATAATAAAGGATACAAAATCCAAATCATATTATTATATCAAGCTCCTCAATTTCACACTTTAAAAAGTTAGACTTTTCACATCTTTCATTTATTATTTTTTTTCCCTATAAATAAAACCCCCAAATCACTTTATCAAATCACTACCAATACAAAAAATATTTTTTTTTACAAGGAAAAAAAAATGGCTTCTAATTCAGCCTTTTCTCTGTTCTTGATTTTGTTAATTATTACACAATGTTTATCAGTCCTCAATGCTGCTAAAGATTTTGACTTTTTCTACTTTGTTCAACAGGTACACATCTAATTTTTTTAGTTGATTCAAATTCTTTTATGAGCATAGTCTGAAAAGATTAGGATATAATATAAATTTTTATGGGATAGAAAGACGATTTCTGATATAATGAGTTTTTTTTTTATGTAGTGGCCAGGGTCATACTGTGACACAAAACAAAGTTGTTGTTACCCCACAACTGGAAAACCAGCAGCAGATTTTGGAATTCATGGACTTTGGCCTAATAATAATGATGGGACTTATCCATCAAATTGTGATCCAAACAGTCCTTATGACCAATCTCAGGTATTCAATATTCTAGAAACATAGTCTCATTCTAACTGATATTATTAGAGTCGAATTCAAAATTTAAATATTTAGAGTTAGTTATTAGGTTTTTAGTACTGAATTCGTTATGTTTTTGAATTACAGGTCGATTTTTTATTTAAAGTTTAGCTTTTTTTTCTCTCTATTATTCGTGTTTAAAGTACGAGGTTCAATTGAACTCATAGAATTCTAGGGGCGGGTCTTATAGGAAGGCAAGGGGTTTAAAGTACAAGGTTCACAACTATGACAAAAATGATATTTTTTGTTGTTATATATGAATAGTTAAATCTCGTTAGGGTAAGAATATATTCATTCTAGTGGTTCAATTGAGTTTCCTTCGCCGAAAAATTATACCGCATATATATGACAAAAATGAATTTTCTTGATTAGACATGAATGGTTGAATTCCTTGATATAAGAAAAGACTAGTTTAGTTATAAACAAGGTTCAAGTTTTTCTTTAGAACATAAGTTCTACTCATAGGTGTGAATTGTGATGGTTCAACATTTTTATGTAACTCCTTATATGAATTTCTGATTTCGTTATTATGTACTTATTAAGTTTTTGAATTGACTCGACAGATTTCTGACTTAATTAGTAGTATGCAACAAAATTGGCCAACACTAGCATGCCCAAGTGGTAGTGGCTCAACATTTTGGTCACATGAATGGGAAAAGCATGGCACTTGTGCTGAATCCGTTCTCACAAACCAACACGCTTATTTTAAGAAGGCTCTTGATCTCAAGAATCAAATTGATCTTTTGTCAATTCTTCAAGGTGCTGACATTCATCCTGACGGCGAATCCTATGACTTGGTCAATATTAAAAATGCAATTAAAAGCGCGATTAGATATACTCCTTGGATCCAATGTAATGTAGACCAATCGGGTAACAGTCAGCTATACCAGGTCTACATTTGTGTTGATGGCTCAGGTTCAAATCTCATTGAGTGCCCTATTTTCCCTAGAGGGAAATGTGGCACAAGCATTGAGTTCCCAACATTTTAAACTAGTGTTTGTTCTTTTAGCCTTATTTCATATGCCTAAATTTGTTGTCTTCCCTTTGTACTATTTCTTGTTTTAGTAATATAAAATACATCTTCTAATCATTGTAAAAAGGCTATGCCTTGTTTGGAGCAATAACATATTGAAAATTGTCGTTTGTTCTTAGTACTCAACACTAAAATATATTATTAACTGAATATTTTAAATATATTTTGTTTCAAATGGGACAACTTAATAGACAAAGGTCATAATTTAAATCGCTATGCACTAAATTAAATTGTATGAATAGGACATATAATATCTTTTGGGATTAAATTAAGTTGATTAATTCCGTTATAACTAGTAAATTGACATTGTTTTATTCATGGCAATTAGAACAAGAACAGTGGTGTCATGTACGTTGTTGTCATTAGTCGTTACTCTTGAATAGTGGTGGAGCTAGGACTTTTAACAAGAGGGTTCAATATCTAAAGAACTAAGTACACAAACTAATCGAAGGGAATTTGACATTTATTATATATACATAAAAATAATTTTAACATGTATACATATTTTATTGTTCAATTGTTCATAAGTTCTTTGCGGTTTTAATCTTAATAATAATCTTTATCATTTCCTCCTTATTCTTATTTCAATTTGATAATATCTTTTGTTATTTCCATTACGATATGTTCATTGAATTAATAATATTAAAAGGATTAACTGATTTTGAATTGATTACGTTGTTTGTGACCTCATAATATAATAAAGAGATGAACTTTATGTTATACGGACTTCTCTTGCTTGTTTTGGAAAATGATTTGTTTCTTTTTTCCATGTATAACAAATTTCCAAAACTAAACGTAAAAACTTTTATTTTTTTCGATATTTGATATTTATATTAAAATTCGATAATTTTGGACTTGCATCTTATAGGGCCCATTCATGATATTCTTTATCAAGAATTTTGTTATACCCTGAGTTTCAATTTAAGACCACTAATAAACAAACAAATAATCTCATTCAATGCATCAGATTCTGCAATAACACATATAAACACTTTCTATAAAGAGAAGGAAAGCAAAATTAAACATTTTTATTGAAAAATAAAATAAATCTTAACGTCATAGAGAATGTCGTCGTCACAAAGAAGTACATACATTTTTGTCAAAATAATAATAATAATAATAATAATAATAGTAATAATAATAATAAATGAAGTTAATGTTTAAGAAGAAAATCCCGTGGTCGCAAAATGTACAAGTGTAGACTCAATTAAGGTCCATTAATTTGATACATCTATTTAGTATATAGTTTTCCTAAGACAAATTTACAGTAGCATGTTTGGCCTAATCTTAAAATTGTATTTTATAAAAGTCTCTTACAAAAGCGTTTTCATAATTTGTTTGTAAATAATAAACTTAAAAGACATTTTAAAGCAATAATTAGTGTTTCACTAAAATTTTAAACATTTTTTAAAGTAAATCATTTTTTTTCACAGTAGTAGTATAGGGGGGAACTACATTTTTTAATTTCTAAAAAATTGCTTTTAGTTACTCTTGAGAAGCATTTATAATCTCTCAAAAGTTTGATTAAACACTTTACTAATATTGCCACAAAACACATACGATTAGTGGCCAATATTATAGGGTATTAGTGGCGACTAAGATTGCCAAAAAAAAACATTCTTTTGGGACGACTGTTATAGGTATTAGCGGCGATTAGTATTGCCACAACAACATACTATTAGTGGCGATTATTATAGGTATTTTCGGCGACTAATATTGCCATAAAGACATGTTATTGATGGCGACTGTTACAGGTATTAGCGGTGACTAGTATTGCCATAAAACATATTATTAGTGGCGAGTATTATAGGTATTGGTGGCGACTACTATTGCCACAAAAACTACTATTAGTGGCGAGGTGGAGTGTTAACTAGTGTAATTGGTTAGCAAGCTAGATGGTAGAGTTAGTTAACTAATCAGCTAGAGTTAGTGAGAAATATTGACAAGTGACATTAGTTAGTTACAAGCTCATGTGATTAGTATAAATATACACAATATACAGATTCAATGTATCAAGTTACACAATTCAATCAATTCAATTTCTTTCTTCCTCTCTACGCTAGTGTATAGCTTAAAGCTCCAATTATGGAACTATCGTGGTATCAGAGCCTACGATCATATATAAAGACTTCATTATCCAAAAGAAAGATTAGGTGCTTCGATCTTATCAACGTGCCTACAACATATATTAAAGCAATATATTAACCCAAAGGGAATTAAGACATGTTCCCATACTTAGCTATTTAATTTGTTAATTATAAAAAATTCTTAAAAGAATAATCTGCATAATTAATGAAACACTGCTTGTTAATTAAATTGAAAATTATAGAATTGACTTTAGAAGAGATATATACAAATAAAACCAAGTTGTTTTGTAGATTGGATCGAGCCTATCACCTAATTTAGGTCTATATTTATTCTGTTCAAATAACAAAACTTGTACTTAATTAAGTCTTTGACGAATTAAAAAAATTGACCCAATAAGAAATTAAGTAAAATAAATGAATTTTTGAAAAAATGTCAGAAAAATGGAGTTTTATCAATACATGTCACAATAAGCTTCTCAAAATTTTGTTTAGTAATATTATTTAATCAACCACTTTGGTAATTGGTTGAGCAAGAATTTTTCAAATTTGAGTTTCTATTTTCAATATTATTTATACGCATTTTTTCGATTGAGCTCATCACATTAAAATGATATTTACATATAATTACTTTAAAATGAGATTTATCTTAAGAAGGTTCTTATAAGCTTTGTTAATTCGAGATTTGGCATCATAAGATTCATTTTAACAGTGCTCTTGTTCATCAATCACCTAATCTATTAAACAACTAAAACTCTAAAAGAGTTACCTGTCTTGTTTGAAGAAAAATATAATACGACTTAATCAGTTATTCGTATAGTTCGTATAAGATTTTGACCAAATTAAATTAATTTTCTTATAGTGAAATTTCGGCTCATTGAACTAACAAGAATTTTTATTAAAAAAATATAATCGAAAACATTGCAATGGAAATTAGTTAATGTTTCTTAGATCTTATAAGCATGGTTGAAAAAGAACTCTAAACTCATCATATTTCACAAATAAAAACTAAGACAAACTTTGGGTTTTATTAATATTCATTGGAATATATGAATTTGACATTTTTTTTTGCTTGATGATTAATCACAAGCTATTATTACCTAATTAATATTCAAACGTAGCTCAAGATATACGTAATACGTTTCCTTACTTAACTTCCAATTGAACTTAATTCCCAACTAGAAAAAAATGTAGTTTAATCTTCTTTTTTTTCAATTGAAATATTCCTTTTAGATATATACTTATATTTATATTTATAGGTTGATTGATTTACAAGAAAATTAAAATAGGATAAAGGGATTAATCTTTTTTCTCTTTTTTTTTTTTTTTTTTTTTTTACAAAAAAATGGGTGCACGCACATATATATATATATGTGTCAAAGGAGCAGATTGAGTGAATTCGAAAGAGTCACAATGAATTGAGTTAATAAATAAGTTAATTATTCTATCAAATGCCCCCAAAATAACGCAGACTGAATTGAGCTAAAAAGCGGGTCAAAATTTAAACGTGATGGGTTTAAGCACTGTGCACATATAATTTTTCAGTAACTAATAAAATTATTTTTTTTTATTATAACTATATTGTATAACATACAAAAACGCATCTATTCAAAATATTTAGATATAATTTTGTTTGGGCAAGATATCAACCCAAATTCTAATGAATGAGGTGTGCGAGTAAATCATCACTTTAACGAGTTATAATTTCATGATTAAATTTATCACCTCTATGTATTACCGCGTAGGATAAACTCCGATTTAATATAATATCTCGTAAACAATACTAAAAAGAATAAAATACAGTAGACATATCCAAGCGATAAGCTCGATTGAGAAATTAATCATAGAAATAATAATTAATTAGGTTTAAATTTTTCTTGAACATGGAGAAGTAGAAGCTTATAAATTAATGCGTAAACCCCAAATCTTAAGCACATGAAGATAAATATTAACAACTAGAACATTGACACATGTACTTTAATGTAGTACACGCAACAATATTTTTAAATAATAATATTATTTTTCTTACACAATTAATTAGTTGGCATATACTTATCAGCATATTCCATCAAGACGTGTCTTAATTTTGCCTATAAATTGAGACATAAAAATATCAAACTAAAAATACCAAATATATTTTCTTTTCTATTTTACTCACCCAAAAAGAAAATTCAAAGGTTTATTGTAGTAGAAATTATTATTACTATTATTAATCTAGAAAATGATGAAATCTCAAAAAAAATTGTTGATTAAGATTACTGTTGTACAATGTTTGTTAGTTTTTTGTGTTGCATCACAAGACTTTGATTTCTTCTACTTTGTTCAACAGGTACGTCCTTTAGTAAAAATTTATACATCAAGCAATGACAGAATCATGAATTTATCGAACTTTTAACCTAAAGTAGTTTTTGAAAATACTTTTGCTACTAACAATGAAATTAAAACTTCTCTTACATATATATATATATCTAGGAACATGAATATTCATCATTGACCTTTATGCATGCAATGCAATGCAATTTTTCAACGAAAGGAAGTTGTTGATATTACTGTAATGAAATTTTTATATTATCAGATCATCTAAGGATGTTCGTTATGATATTATTGTAGTGGCCAGCGTCTTATTGCGACACGAGGCGTAGTTGTTGTTATCCTACTACTGGAAAACCAGATGAAGATTTTAGTATTCATGGTCTATGGCCAAACTACAAAAATGGAAAATGGCCACAAAATTGTGATAGGGAAAGCTCTTTGGATGAATCTGAGGTATATTCACATTAATTTTCAAACTTTAGCTTTGAAGTAGTCTAGCTATATAGTAAGCAATAAATTATTATAATTAGGTATATGTCAATATCATTTTCAACTTGTATAAATAGGGTCTTTTATATACTGCTAAAGTCTTCCTAATAAAGTATATAAAAGAAAATTGTGTATAATCTATGTATATCTGATAGGAAAAGAAATAGTGAATTTAATTGGTTATTTGCGCAACTTGTTCTTAATATCACTATATCCCCATAAATTAAAAAAGAAAATTGTGTCAAATCTAAAAATAATTAATCAACCATATATGTTGTTCTTATAGTATTTTTTACGTAACTTTTAAATATGCAGGTTTATTTTAAGAAAACATGAAAAAATATGCAGGTTTATTTTAAGAAAACACGAAAAATCATCTATATTAGTTTATTTTAATATGTAGATTTTGTTTTAAGAAAACATGAAGCATCATATATTAGGCTTAAACATTAAGAAATCATATGTACGTAGGTACTTTGACCTAATTCGGATTAGTTTAAAATAATTAATCAACACATACAAAGATGACATTTTTCGGAATAAGTCTTAATTAATTTTCTTTTTGGTTACCATCACCAGGTGTTCAGTATTTATATTGAAATCTGATTAAATTTGAATTTGTGTTTAACAAAGACAACTTTGACAAAAAGTAAAATATGTTATTCCTACTTTTTGGTGCCCATGTTTCCTTGCTTAGACTTCTTGTTTTTAGGTATGGATTTATACATCCACTTGTATAATTTTGCTTGTACGAAATGTTTTTCTTTTCTCGTATTAATTATATTTTTGCTTCAAGATTATGTAATTAATTTAAAATTTTAAGGAGTCCGAAGCCTAAAGGGTAAAAAATGTTAACAAAAATTCTAAAACAGTATATGAAATTTCTTTTTAACCAAAAGGGCAAAATCGCTCGCGAAGTAGCGATTTTGTCCATTGGAAAAAGCAAAATCGCTGCTATAGCAGCGATTTTGCTTTTTCCAATGGACAAAATCGCTACTTCGCGAGCGATTTTGCCCTTTTGGTTAAAAAGAAATTTCATATACCATTTTGGAATTTTTGTTAACATTTTTTACCCTTTAGGCTCCGGACTCAAATTTTAAGTCTATACAACTTCAAATATTTTATAAATAAGTTAGTGTATAATTCTTGATTTGAGACTTATCGCTTAGAACCCATGTTTAGTTTCTTGCTTAGTTGTTATTGTTTTTAAGTTGTTGGACATGATGGGATATTGCATTTGCTTCTATGACTGTTCTTTCTAAATGGTCATTTTGAGTTCGAAAAATATTTTTCAAACTTTTTCATGTTTGGTAGATTGAAAAAATATTTTCTGTGAGAAAATAAGTTTTATAAAAATGAGGACAATATTATATTAGTGGAAGTGGAGATCGCAAACAAATTCCACAAGTGACATTTAACTTTGTTTGTGTCCTCTCCATTCTCTAACACACGTCATTTTCACCTCATCCCCACACCCCACCTTCCATTATAGTTATCTAGATTATATACAAATATTTTGAAGAGTAATATTTTTACCGAAATCATGTATATATATATATTGATAAGTTTATCATGAAAATATTTTCCTTCATACCGAACACACCCTTTTGTCTTATTGAGCTGTATATATATATATGAATGTTTATAATCCAATATTTTCCAATAAAACCATGCTTAGTTATCAAGTAAAAAATTCATACAATAAGCTAATTATTTTATTTTATTTTGTATGTTTGTATGTGTGCAGTTCTCAGATCTTATAAGCACAATGGAAAAGAATTGGCCATCACTTGCTTGCCCTAGTAGTGATGGTTTAAAATTTTGGAGTCATGAATGGCTAAAACATGGCACTTGTTCAGCTCTTAACCAACATGCCTATTTCCAATCTGCACTTGACTTCAAGACCAAATCTAACCTTCTTCAAAACCTTAACAATGCAGGTAAATATACGTAACGAGTTTAGCTTTTATGTACTGACGTGTAAAAGATATAGACAACCTTCTAATTATATAAGATATAACTTGAACTTATAATTTTCGATATGATGTATAAACACACACATTGTGTATTTGTGTATGTGAGAGAGAGATATTAACAATGTTCATAATAATTAGAATAATAGTCTATCAGAAAATTTTACAAAGATAGGGATAAGGTCTGTTTATTTCCTTCAGGCTCACTTATGAAATTACATTGAATTGTTGTTGTTATGTTTGCTAACATAATTTTGTGTTGATTAATTAGGGATTAATCCAAGGAATGGAGATTATTATAGTGTAGAAAGCATTAAAGAGGCAATTGAAAAAGGAGTTGGACACACACCATTTATAGAGTGCAATATTGATTCACAAGGGAACCATCAATTATACCAAGTTTACCTTTGTGTGGATTCTTCTGCATCAAAATTCATTGATTGCCCAATTTTTCCACATGGAGGAAAATGTGGTTCAAAAATTGAATTCCCTTCTTTCTCCACAAATGATGACCATGATGAATTTTAATTATTTTTATTAACTAATTAATTCATCATGATCATATTCTTGATCTTCTATGTTGTATTTTTAATTGGAACACTTCCATATTTGTAATAAAATAAAATTTCATTCCAAGGTAACAACATGTCAAAATATATTTAGTGAAAAAAAGTCAATGTTGACTCTAATTTGTTCGTTTTGTTTTTGGCTCAAAATTATCCTGTCGTTAATGATGTAATTCACTTTTCTCGGTCCCTACTAGTATAATATATATTAATTTTATCTTGAAACTATTCGAATTAAGATAACTTTATTCGAAGTTTTCAAGACAATCAAGAAATTGCATTTTAAAATATGACAAACTTATCTAAATTTCATTAGTTTAGGAGTTAATTTACTAAGATACATTATAGTTTGTAATATTACAAGATACATGTATCTTGATATACATGGGTCAAAATTAGGTATAATTTGTTCTAGATACAACGTATTCAAGTAGAACTCACATGTATATGGGATACAAAACAAATCTCGCTCACCTCCTTCCCATCTCAGCCACCACTCTCCTATATATTTGGTATTCCAGATACTCGCTTGCTTTCCTCCCATCTCGCTCGCCTTTCTCTTTATTTTAGTGTATCTAGCAGCAAAGATACATACATGTATGTTCCTCAATATTTTATAGAAAATTCTTAATTAATAATAAGATACGTAATTATTTAATATATATATATATATATATGAATATATATCTAATAAGGTATTTTTCTTATGACGTTATCTGAAATTTGGTCGAAGAGAATCAAACAACTACATTTTAAACATTTTGTTGGAGTGACTTATGGGAACCTGGGAAGCCCATATGAATTTGCCCAGCATTTAGCCCAACAATCAGGTCAGAGCCCACATCTTTGTTTTCCTTATTTTGGTTACATTGTATTTATTAATTTTTACCAATTTTATTTCAAAATATAAATATTTCTAGATCTTTCTACATGTGTATCAACGGAAAAGTAGTGTGGCGGAATCTCTAGTGTAAAGTGTTTCACTGAAATTCTATTTTTTATCGGGAAAATATAATCTAACCCTCCTTTTATTCCTTGGAATCGAGCGTACAACAAAAATTAGAATTATGAAATTTTTGAATATAACCTATATATCCAATACCTATCCAATCTTCTTGAATGGTATATATAATGTATATTTTTATTTTTTCAAGCATCTTTTAAGAAGAATGTACTTATTTGAGTATACATTTTAAGTCCACTCATGTGATATTGGGAGTGAATATAGTAAAAAAGGAGGAAAACACATATCTTTAAGAAAGAAAATTCTTTAATGAAATTTTGTGGTTGAACTACAATTGTATTTATATGCTATGCTCTAATTGTTGGGTTTATCCCACATCGGAAGTGGAAGGGGCTGGTGGTCAATTTATAAGTGTGAGGGAAAGCCTCAACCTTTGAGCTAGCTTTTGGGTTGAGAAGGCCCAAGACCACCCAACATTGGTATCAGAGCCCAGGTTATCAACAAGTCTCAGCCCACCGGGAGAAACTGGGTTGTCGTTCTCTCCAGCCCAAGGCCCGATGTGTGAAGGGGGAGATTGTTGGGTTTATCCCACATCGGAAGTGGAAGGGGCTGGTAGTCAATTTATAAGTGTGAGGGAAAGCCTCAACCTTTGAGCTAGCTTTTGGGTTGAGAAGGCCCAAGACCACCCAACACTAATTTAACAAAGAAAAAATTAACCTAGCTATACATAATGTTGACAATATCTTTGAAGTGACAATGATTGAGATATAAACCAGCTAATAAAATAGAGACTCTCCAATGTAAGGATCTTGAAACTTATGTTTAATTATAGCATATTGTTAGATTAGTTTTATAAACCTGTACTATAATCTATATAAATATTCTACAATTCACAAAAATATAAAATTAAACGCATTTTGAATAGTAGAACCCTGGCCTAATATATCCAACTAACTTCCATTTTTCCCATTGGTGTTCTTAATATGTATTATATTCCCACAGAAGTTATTGTATTTCTTGTTATATATATTATTTATTACCAATCATAGAAGTTTTAAGGAGCAAAAGGTCTTTTGTGTGCTTGTGTTCGTTTTTTATTTTATTTTTGGGGGTGAGAAGAGGAGGAGGAGAAACGGAGAGGGAACTACAAGTTAGGGAATCATATCGTTATAAATAAAATGAAAATTAGATAGTCAATCAACTGAACGACTAAGATGGACTAAGATACATTGAAAACAACAGAAAAGAACAAATGAAGTCTCTAAATCTCAAAGTGAAGTAAATGATTGACATGAATCTCTAAATCCTTTACTTTAGATTTCGTATACATCTATGATTGTATGTGACAAGTATATAATGTCAAAAGTAGATATAGTTTGTTCCACTTATACTATATTCAAATTGATTCGCATGTATCTTTATCTCTCGCTTGCCTCTCTCCATTTGTATCTGTATTTCAGAATGTATCTAGTATTCCAAATAGATGAATCTAGTGTGATTCACATGAATCCGGATATGTATAAACTATCTTGTTCGTTTCTCTCCCTGTTTGAGTGTTCTGATAGCAAAGATACATATATAACTTTAAAAATTTGATGTGAAATTATTACTTAATGAGATAATATATAATTATTTTAAATTATATAGAGAATTAATAAACATGATATAGATAAATTCTATCTTATTTTTATATTAGGATTTAAAAATAAATTTGCAGTATGAAAAAGTGCCGAGTAATTTTAGGAATTTGGGGGAAAAGGTGTTTTGATTTACGGCTTTAGATTTTGTTGGGCCATTAGTTCATTAAAAAATTAAATGTTTCGACCTAAATTAAATTAGTTAAACTATGAAAATAATTAATGAACAAAAGTAAAAAAAAACAACAAAAAATTAATACAAATAGAAGATTAATCCATCCTAATGCGTTTTCCCAACACATTTAAATTAGCTTAAATCTTTTTTTTCCCCAACTTTTAAAAGAAAAAAGAAGAAAATGTATATTATATTGAGTATATGACACAAGAATTGAGAATAGTAATTTTTTTAAAAATTATTTTCAGAAAAATCAATCCTATTATAAGATGAATAAACCTTGATCGATTGTATTCTATAGAAAAAGTCATGTTTAACTATAAAGAGTACAGTTCATTTATAATTTATATTTTTATGAATAAATCCTTCTTTGTTTAATTGTTTTGAGTGAAGAAAACATTATATTAATCTTGCCAACAAACATTACATTTACAATTTGTTCAACGAAAAATTAGAGAAGCTATGCTTGCTGAAGCTTTACAAACTATATAGGGCAAATTAGAGAAGATATTATATCATCCATTAGAGACGAAGCTATAATTTTTTCAACAAAACGCAAACTATTAAAAAGTAGATACACGAATTGTTGGGCTTCAGTTCGACCCAAATCCATTAGTTTGTTGTGTACATAATTTCGGGGGAAACTATCAAATTACACAAATATTTTTATCATATTTAATTATTTATTAATTTTCTCTATAATTTGAAAAGATTATATTTTATCGCACTAATTAATTATGTTCATACCAAATTTCAAGTCAGATACACTTATATACATGTTTTTTTGCTACTATGTGAGAACAAAAGGAAGGCAAGCGAGATTTGTCTATGTATCTCAGATACATGCGAATCACACTAAATTATTACAATATTGTATAAAAAGTGTTCGCTTGAGATACCAGATATGCTAGCGAGATAGGAGAACGGCAAAACGAGATTTGCCTATGTATCCAAATATATGTGAATCCACTTGAATACAGTATATCTAAAACAAATTAAATCTAATTTTGACCCCATATATTTCGAGATACATCTATCTTGACATATCTCGAGGTACCAAAATCTGATAAGATTCGTAATATTGCATACTATCGTATATCTAATATGTAACTCCTAAACTAGTGAGGTTTTAATAAGTTTCATCTAATTGTATCACTAAAATAAATTGTTTGACCTTTTCTCGCAAAAAAATGAAGTAAGAAAATTATATATATTTATATATATATATACATATATCTTATAAATTTAATTAATATTTGAGCAAATTAGCTAACTTGGATATTATCAGAGACGGAGTCAAGATTAGGAGTTTGGGTGTTCTAAATCAATTTTGTTTGGAGGTTCACATGATAACATATATATATTTATTTAATTTTCTAATACAAATATAAGATTTACGAAAAACTTAATGAATTTGTTCAAACATATCAAACCCCACCTAGCTCTTCCTCTTGAATACTAGAGATATTTTTTTAAAAAAATAGAACAATCCTTCACCAACTTTGAGCAGCCATCTCACCACCTATCGTCAACATCGTCTAACTTAGCGTTACAAGTCAAAATAAAACTTTGAGTAATTATTATTAATTAAATAACAAGGGAACTTTAAAACACTACCAACACATATTATATTAGTTGTATATGTTGTTGATATTTGACAACACAATAGATGGGAAGTTGATAATTATTGCGATTGAGAATCAGGATAGAAAGTTAATAGGTAATTGAGTACGATTTAATTTTTTTTATTGATATTATAATTAGTATCATCTTGTTTTTTGAATTTTTATTTTTTGTTATTTTTTTACTTCAGTTATCGTATTATTTATTATTATTAATGTATTTTCTCATGGCTACTTTACTATTTATATTTTCTTTTCATATCTATTTTGAAATGTTTTATCTAAATCAAGCCCAAGGATCAATCACATAATGCTTTTCTACTTGATCAATAAAAGAGCAAGGAGTCGAAATTTTATTGAAAAATGTCAAAATATATAAAATAAACACATTTAAAAAGATAAGGTGAATGTAGATAACACAACTGAAAAATATAATTTTTCGACAAAAAATAATAACTCAAATAATCTGAGTATTTTTTTTTATTTTTTTTTCTTGATTGAGTAATTGGTTTGGTTTGAGGGAGCACAATGGCAAGGAGGTTCATGAAATAAATACAAAATTAAAAATTAAAATAAATGCAACTGTCAATGGTACGTCTAGTTTATTATTAGCCCCACCGACAATCATTTTTGTATTAAAATTTAAAATAATCAACTGTTTTTTATTTAATTCTTCCCCTTAATTTTTGTCTTACGTTATACATTAAAATATTAACTCTAGTACATGTTAATATCATTTAATATAATTCTAGTTAAACACTTAGGGGGCGTTTGGTAGGAAGTATTAAAAGAAATAATCCATGTATTAGATGTGGTATAATTTAATACTGTGTTTGGTAGGAATGTGAGTCTATGTATAACTAATCCATGGATTAGTTAATACATCCTACATGGTATTATGTGATGTATTGCTAATACCTCCCATTTGGAGGTATTAGCTCTAATACCATGGACTATTCTAGGTAAAGACAAAAATACCCCTCAAATCCTTTTAATATTTATTTATTTTTTTGATTTTATATTTTATATTTATAAAGTTATTTAAATAAATTAGCTTACAACTTTTATTATTTAGATATAATTTTTTATTTCTAAAATATGAATTACTTAATCTATTTATTATTAATATAAAATATTATAATCCGACTAATATGTTAATGTTGATGTATGAATTTAAGAACAATTCATAAGTAAAATATTGTCTCTTAATGAAAGTTCATTAAACATTACACAAGTAATCTAAAATAAGAGTGTGTGTATATATATACACACACACATCTCGAGTATAAAAATAATTTAATTTATTTTTCTATATTTATTTTATATTTTTATTTTATTTTATGATAAAGAGTTTTTTAAAATTTATTGATACAAAACAAAGTTCAATAAATTTTCTCTATAATCATTATAGTTGTGTAACCTTTTGAGTTATTAAATCTAATTTATTAAGATGACAATTATTTACACTCAAATAATTTAAGTGAGAAAATAGTGAACATGACAATAAAAAATTTATTCTCCTAACTAGTTAAAAAATGTTATTAAAAAATAATATTCTCCGTTAATTATCTACTTTGACTCAATTACATGAAATACAAAATCTCATAATAACAGGGTATAATTGAAAAGTTTTTTTAAAAAACTTTTAAACCACACACAAAATTAGATAAGAAACAATGAACCAAACACTTGAAAAAATAATTCCTGCATTTCTAATTCCTGCATTGTTAATCCCTGCATTATTCATTTTTGTACCAAACGACCCCTTAATGAAATATATTACTCCTTACACCATTTGCAAATCAGAATATAACATCGAGTAGTCTCTACTAACCCTAACTAAAATCAAACACATCTTACGTAATTTCACGAAATTTTGATTTCTACAATATAAAAAGTAAAATAAACTGAAACAAGTATAAAAATATTTTTACATTATCAAGTACAATATATTATTATTTTTTTTAAAAAAATGATTTATTAATTTGAACAATTTCTGAAGAGCCATGCCTGTTAGAGAGGGAAACATCGTAGCAGGAACACAAGGGTCCCACCTATCTATCTCTGTACAATTCTCTCATCACAGTTTATGGTCTTAATCACATTTTCTATTTTAATTAAAAAGTTTATTAATCACTAATTAATCCCTCATCATAAGGACTTAAAAGAGACAATTAATTTTGTTTAATTGAGGCAAATGGAATCTCCTATTATTAATGAATTAAAGAGTGATAGATCTACCTTTAATTAATCACACGTACGCGGAAACCTATACAGACAAAACACTTTGTTTTAATAACACAAAATACCTCAAACAGGTTTTTAAAACACAAAATTCCTAAATAGGGACAATTTTATTTTTTTAAGAAAAATATAAATAGATCTATTCAACGATCTACTGAAAAATTAAGTTACAATGTACTAAACTTTTACCATGCGTAAATTCAGAAAATAATCTAATAATGAAGGTCTTTGGTAGCTTGTTAGAGTTATATTGTTATTAGTTAATCGCTTCGTTTCACAAAAAATGACATGGTTTAACTTGAGACAGAATTTAAGAAAATAGAGAAGTCTTTTAAATTTTTTGGTCCTAAATTAAAGTTGTCAAACTTACAAAATTGTCCTTTAATCTTGTTACCTTAAACATGCTACGTGGAAAGCTGAAATTATAATGTTACCTAAAAAGAAAGAGATCAATTTTTTAAAAATATACTAAAATAAATAAGGAGATCATTCTTTTTAAAACTGAATTAATTAGGAAGAATTATAGATGAATAATGAAATATTCTTCCATTAATGTAATCATAAAATAGACAAATGTTAATTGTAATATTTATGTGATATGTTTGAAATAAAAGTTTTCCCTATAAATTGTACTAACATTTATGTGACATGGTGGAATTAATTTTTCCTTCGATTTACATTAATATTAATTTGATTTGACATAAATTTTAAAATGTTTGTCTTGACACAAATTTTAAAAAGTAAATAACTTTTTTAAAAATGTATAGTCTAAATTAAATCTTAAATTTTTATGTGAGTAAAATAGAATTCTATAATTAAATTATTTCTAATTATAGAAGAATGACAATCATTTTAGGACAAATTAAAAAATAAAGAGTGTCAGATAAATTAAGACGATAAAAATATTATCCAATATTTTAGTAATATAATCTCATTTTATCCAATAATATTATTTGCAATCAAGTAAAAATTTCTTTTATACATTATTAATAATAAAAAGGGCAGTTTTGATGCACTATAACTTTCGTTTTGTGTGAGAGTATATTTGCAATCAAGTAAAAATTTATTTTATATATTATTAATAATAAAAAGGGCAGTTTTGATGCATTATAACTTCGTTATGTGTGAGAGTATGTGATTTAGGAAACTTTTTTAACACAAGAATTTATAGTACGCAATCTAATTTAGTTTGCATTTCAATGGATATATTATTTCCATGATTTGAATTTGTGACTTACTAATTATATAAAGATAACTTTATCAGTTAGGTGAAGACTTAGGTTCGTTTCAAAAAGACATGTTCACAAATTTTAGAAGTTTGGTTTCCCATATAGATAATTTTAGACAAAGAAAAAGGAAGACCATTCACATATAGACACATAAAACCAAACTTCAAATCATACTTTGAGGAGAAAAAAAAACACATATTACAGAGAGAAGAGCTGAAAATATGGGTCACATGGCATGTGGTGCACCAGCTGTGTCCACTCTTCTATCTCTCCTCTTCCAATTTCCACCCCACCCCACACCCCCTTCATACCCCCCACC